>NW_026044057.1:0-78000 GCF_937001465.1 Orcinus orca | reverse complement strand
CAGAGATTGAAATGAGCACAGATAAAGTTCCTTAAGCCAAATATGTAATAGACAAGAGCTACTCATTCCTCAACGAAATGGACTCAAAACCCCATGTTAAACACCTTATAATGTACCTGACTTGTAAGTATCTTAAAACCTAAAGATTGCTATGTCTCTGAAAGAGAATCAAGCGTGAGTATAGGGGCATAAACGCAACAGTGATAGGATTGGAGAGGTTCGGTGAGCAAATGAAGACCCTTTGAAGTCATATTGCATGGTACCCATTCCACGGGTCTCAACTCTCCAGGTTTAAGGGATTCTTCCTTCAGCTAAAACATGCATGTGGAACCCAGAGTATGATCAACCGTGTGATCGGGAGACGTGTTCCAATATGTCTCAGTTCTCGTCCCCTGGTACTCGGGTGCAACATTCCAGACGCTTTACTAACACTCTCCTGAATTGGGGTGTCAGTGCCTTTAACCTCCTGTTTGGCCCAGTTTGCAATTTCTGCGGAAGATGAATAGGAATAGGGAGAACCAATGAGAGACTAGCTGGAGGTGTCTGGACGGGCAAATTTAACTCTCATTTCCCACCACGAAGAGGAATTAACCAAAGGCTCAGCGTGCCATGTCGGAATCAGATTAGGGCCTGAAGCAATCCTGCGGTGTTGCTGCCAGCTCACAAGAAAGCAATTTGAAGAAAGGAGTTCAGCGGCACTGTACTTCACAAACCTGCAGAGTTATAAATGACAGCTATCGTCCAAAAATATACTGAAGTAAGGCTGCCAAGAGGACTTGAAAGCCGGGCAGAATTGCAGGAAACCGATTTCAGGAGGTAGACTGGAATTGCATTTAAAGCATAGGAAAAGAGGCAGAACGTCGAGAATGATGCACTAGGCCAAAAAGGGCGTATGCGTTTTTTCCTGAATATATTCAGGAAAAAACGCATACGCCCTTTTTGGCCAACCAAGCAAGCTTGCAAAGGAAATCTGCACTACAATGAAGTCTCACTTCCCCCGGGTCAAAAGGGCCATCAGAAAAAAGTGTAAAATCCAGAAAGGCAGGACAGGCCATGGAGAACTGGGAGCCTTGTTATGTTGATGGGCGGGATGTAAATTGCCAACAGCCACTCAGGAGAAGTGTATGGTGTTTCCTGAAACATCGAAAAAACAAAGCAACAGAGCCTAGGGCAGTTCCACTTACGGTCCTATAGCTTAGGGAAATTGAAATCAAAAAGACACAACCACCCCAAAATTTGGGACAGCTCTGTTTACAAGAACCCCGTTTATGGTACAAGTTCAATATCGCAGAAAGTGAAAACTGGATAAAGAAGTTGTGGTACTTACGTACAATGCAATATCAATCAGCAATGAAATCTATGTCATCAGGCCTGTAAAGCATAGAGTGGATTCAGGTATGATGATTCTAACTGAAATAAGTCACACAGAAAAAGAAACATCATAAGATAACACTAATACACGGAGTGTAAACTTGGCTACACAGGAACTGGATTACAAAACAGAACAGGGTCTCAAATTTAGAAAACCAACTTATGCTTGCTTAAGGGGAAAGGTGAGTTGGGGTGCTGCATAAAACCAGAGATTGAAATGAGCACAGATAAAGTTCCTTAAGCCAAATATGTAATAGACAAGGGCTACTCCTTGCTCAACGAAATGGACTCAAAACCCCTTATTAAACCCCTAATAATGTACCTGACTAGTAAGTATCTTAAAACTTATGGATTGCTATGTCTCTGAAAGAGAATCAAGCGTGAGTACAGGGGCATAAACGCAGCAGTGATAGGATTGGAGAGGTTTGGTGAGCAAATGAAGACCCTTTGAAGTCATATTGCATGGTACCCATTCCACGGGTCTCAACTCTCCAAGTTTAAGGGATTCTTCTTTCAGCTAAAAAATGAATGTGGAACACAGAGTGTGATCAACCGTGTGATCAGGAGATGTGTTCTAATATGTCTCAGTTCTCATCCCCTGGTACTCGGGTGCAAAATTGCAGACGCTTTACTAATATTCTCCCGACTTGGAGAGACAGTGCCTTTAACCTCCTGTTTGGCCCAGTTTGCAATTTCTGCGGAAGATGAACAGGAATAGGGAGAACCAATGAGAGACTAGCTGGAGGTGTCTGGACGGGCAAATTTAACTCTCATTTCCCACCAGGAAGAGGAATTAACCAAAGGCTCAGCGTGCCGTGCCAGAACCAGATTAGGGCCTGAAGCAATCCTGCGGTGTTGCGGCCAGCTCACAGGCAAGCGAGTTGAAGAAAGGAGCTCAGGGGCACTGTAATTCACAAACCTGCAGAGTTATAAATGACAGCTATCGTCAAAAAATATACTGAAGTAAGGCTGCCAAGAGGACTTGAAAGCGGGGCAGAATTGCAGGAAACCGATTTCAGGAGGTAGACTGGAATTGCATTTAAAGCATAGGAAAAGAGGCAGAACGTCGACAATGATGCACTTGGCCAAAAAGGACGTATGCGTTTTTTCCTGAATATATTCAGGAAAAAACGCATACGCACTTTTTGGCCAACCAAGCAAGCTTGCAAAGGAAATCTGCACTATAATGAAGTCTCACTTCCCCACGGTCAAAAGGGCCATCTGAAAAAAGTGTAAAATCCAGAAAGGCAGGACAGGCCATGGAGAACTGGGAGCCTTGTTATGCTGATGGGCGGGATGTAAATTGCCAACAGCCACTCAGGAGAAGTGTATGGTGTTTCCTGAAACATCTAAAAAACAGATGAACAGAGCCTAGGGCACTTCCACTTATGGTCCTATAGCTTAGGTAAATTAAAATCAAAAAGACACAGCCACCCCAAAGTTTGGGACAGCTCTGTTTACAAGAACCTCGTTTACGGTACAAGTTCAATATCGCAGAAAGCGAAAAATGGATAAAAAAGTTGTGGTACTTACGTACAATGCAATATCACTCAGCAATGAAATCTATGTCATCATGCCCGTAGCAGCATAATGAGTGGATTCAGGTATGATGATTCTAACTGAAATAAGTCACACAGAAAAAGAAACGTCATAAGATATCACTAATACACGGAATGTAAACTTGGCTACACAGGCACTGAATTACAAAACAGAACAGGGTCTCAAATTTAGAAAACCAACTTATGCTTGCTTAAGGGGAAAGGTGAGTTGGGGTGCTGCATAAAACCAGAGATTGAAATGAGCACAGATAAAGTTCCTTAAGCCAAATATGTAATAGACAAGAGCTACTCCTTGCTCAACGAAATGGACTCAACACCCCATATTAAACGCCTAAGAATGTACCTGACTAGTAAGTATCTTAAAACCTATGGATTGCTATGTCTCCAAAAGAGAACCAAGCGTGTGTACAGGGGCATAAACGCAGCAGTGATAGGATTGGAGAGGTTCGGTGAGCAAATGAAGACCCTTTGAAGTCACATTGCATGGTACCCATTCCACGGGTCTCAACTCTCCAGGTTTAAGGGATTCTTCCTTCAGCAAAAACATGCATGTGGAACCCAGAGTATGATCAACCATGTGATCGCGAGACGTGTTCAAATATGTCTCAGTTCTCGTACCCTGGTACTCGGGTGCAACATTCCAAATGCTTTATTAACACTCTCCCGACTTGGAGAGTCAGTGCCTTTAACCTCCTGTTTGGCCCAGTTTGCAATTTCTGAGGAAGATGAACAGGAATAGGGAGAACCAATGAGAGACTAGCTGGAGGTGTCTGGACGGGCGAATTTAACTCTCATTTCCCACCAGGAAGAGGAATTAACCAAAGGCTCAGCATACCGTGCCGGAACCAGATTAGGGCCTGAAGCAATCCTGCGGTGTTGCGGCCAGCTCACAAGAAAGCGAGTTGAAGAAAGGAGCTCAGGGACACTGTAATTCACAAACCTGCAGAGTTATAAATGACAGTTATTGTCCAAAAATATACTGAAGTAAGGCTGCCAAGAGGACTTGAAAGCCGGGCAGAATTGCAGGAAACCGATTTCAGGAGGTAGACTGGAATTGCATTTAAAGCATAGGAAAAGAGGCAGAACGTCCACAATGATGCACTGGCCAAAAAGGACGTATGCGTTTTTTCCTGAATATATTCAGGACAAAACGCATACGCCCTTTTTGGCCAACCAAGCAAGCTTGCAAAGGAAATCTGCACTACAATGAAGTCTCACTTCCCCCCGGTCAAAAGGGCCATCTGAAAAAAGTGTAAAATCCAGAAAGGCAGGACAGGCCATGGAGAACTGGGAGCCTTGTTATGCTGATGGGCAGGATGTAAATTGCCAACAGCCACTCGGGAGAAGTGTATGGTGTTTCCTGAAACATCTAAAAAACTGAGGAACACAGCCTAGGGCACTTCCAATTATGGTCCTATAGCTTAGGGAAATTAAAATAAAAAAGACACAGCCATCCCACAATTTGGGACAGCTCTGTTTACAAGAACCTCAGTCACGGTACAAGTTCAATATCGCAGAAAGCGAAAAATGGATAAAGAAGTTGTGGTACTTACGTACAATGCAATATCAATCAGCAATAAAATCTATGTCATCAGGCCTGTAAAGCATAGAGTGGATTCAGGTACGATGATTCTAACTGAAATAAGTCACACAGAAAAAGAAACGTCATAAGATATCACTAATACACGGAATGTAAACTTGGCTACACAGGCACTGAATTACAAAACAGAACAGGGTCTCAAATTTAGAAAACCAACTTATGCTTGCTTAAGGGGAAAGGTGAGTTGGGGTGCTGCATAAAATCAGAGATTGAAATGAGCACAGATAAAGTTCCTTAAGCCAAATATGTAATAGACAAGAGCTACTCCTTCCTCAACGAAATGGACTCAAAACCCCATGTTAAACACCTTATAATGTACCTGACTAGTAAGTATCTTAAAACCTAAAGATTGCTATGTCTCTGAAAGAGAATCAAGCGTGAGTACAGGGGCATAAACGCAGCAGTGATAGGATTGTAGAGGTTCGGTGAGCAAATGAAGACCCTTTGAAGTCATATTGCATGGTACCCATTCCACGGGTCTCAACTCTCCAGGTTTAAGGGATTCTTCCTTCAGCTAAAACATGCATGTGGAACCCAGAGTATGATCAACCGTGTGATCGGGAGACGTGTTGAAATATGTCTCAGTTCTCATCCCCTGGTACTCGGGTGCAACATTCCAGACGCTTTACTAACACTCTCCCGACTTGGAGAGTCAGTGCCTTTAACCTCCTGTTTGGCCCAGTTTGCAAATTCCGCGGAAGATGAACAGGAATAGGGAGAACCAATGAGAGACTAGCTGGAGGTGTCTGGACGGGCAAATTTAACTCCCATTTCCCACCAGGAAGAGGAATTAACCAAAGGCTCAGCGTGCCGTGCCGGAACCAGATTAGGGCCTGAAGGAATCCTGCGGTGTTGCGGCCAGCTCACAAGAAAGCGAGTTTAAGAAAGCAGCTCAGGGGCACTGTAATTCACAAACCTGCAGAGTTATAAATGACAGCTATCGTCCAAAAATATACTGAAGTAAGGCTGCCAAGAGGACTTGAAAGCGGGGCAGAATTGCAGGAAACCGATTTCAGGAGTAGACAGGAATTGCATTTAAAGCATAGGAAAAGAGGCAGAACGTCCACAATGATGCACTTGGCCAAAAAGGGCGTATGCGTTTTTTCCTGAATATATTCAGGAAAAAAAGCATACGCCCTTTTTGGCCAACCAAGCAAGCTTGCAAAGGAAATCTGCACTACAATGAAGTCTCACTTCCCCCGGGTCAAAAGGGCCATCAGAAAAAAGTGTAAAATCCAGAAAGGCAGGACAGGCCATGGAGAACTGGGAGCCTTGTTATGTTGATGGGCGGGGATGTAAATTGCCAACAGCCACTCAGGAGAAGTGTATGGTGTTTCCTGAAACATCGAAAAAACAAAGCAACAGAGCCTAGGGCAGTTCCACTTACGGTCCTATAGCTTAGGGAAATTGAAATCAAAAAGACACAACCACCCCAAAATTTGGGACAGCTCTGTTTACAAGAACCCCGTTTATGGTACAAGTTCAATATCGCAGAAAGTGAAAACTGGATAAAGAAGTTGTGGTACTTACGTACAATGCAATATCAATCAGCAATGAAATCTATGTCATCAGGCCTGTAAAGCATAGAGTGGATTCAGGTATGATGATTCTAACTGAAATAAGTCACACAGAAAAAGAAACATCATAAGATAACACTAATACACGGAGTGTAAACTTGGCTACACAGGAACTGGATTACAAAACAGAACAGGGTCTCAAATTTAGAAAACCAACTTATGCTTGCTTAAGGGGAAAGGTGAGTTGGGGTGCTGCATAAAACCAGAGATTGAAATGAGCACAGATAAAGTTCCTTAAGCCAAATATGTAATAGACAAGGGCTACTCCTTGCTCAACGAAATGGACTCAAAACCCCTTATTAAACCCCTAATAATGTACCTGACTAGTAAGTATCTTAAAACTTATGGATTGCTATGTCTCTGAAAGAGAATCAAGCGTGAGTACAGGGGCATAAACGCAGCAGTGATAGGATTGGAGAGGTTTGGTGAGCAAATGAAGACCCTTTGAAGTCATATTGCATGGTACCCATTCCACGGGTCTCAACTCTCCAAGTTTAAGGGATTCTTCTTTCAGCTAAAAAATGAATGTGGAACACAGAGTGTGATCAACCGTGTGATCGGGAGATGTGTTCTAATATGTCTCAGTTCTCATCCCCTGGTACTCGGGTGCAAAATTGCAGACGCTTTACTAATATTCTCCCGACTTGGAGAGACAGTGCCTTTAACCTCCTGTTTGGCCCAGTTTGCAATTTCTGCGGAAGATGAACAGGAATAGGGAGAACCAATGAGAGACTAGCTGGAGGTGTCTGGACGGGCAAATTTAACTCTCATTTCCCACCAGGAAGAGGAATTAACCAAAGGCTCAGCGTGCCGTGCCAGAACCAGATTAGGGCCTGAAGCAATCCTGCGGTGTTGCGGCCAGCTCACAGGCAAGCGAGTTGAAGAAAGGAGCTCAGGGGCACTGTAATTCACAAACCTGCAGAGTTATAAATGACAGCTATCGTCAAAAAATATACTGAAGTAAGGCTGCCAAGAGGACTTGAAAGCGGGGCAGAATTGCAGGAAACCGATTTCAGGAGGTAGACTGGAATTGCATTTAAAGCATAGGAAAAGAGGCAGAACGTCGACAATGATGCACTTGGCCAAAAAGGACGTATGCGTTTTTTCCTGAATATATTCAGGAAAAAACGCATACGCACTTTTTGGCCAACCAAGCAAGCTTGCAAAGGAAATCTGCACTATAATGAAGTCTCACTTCCCCACGGTCAAAAGGGCCATCTGAAAAAAGTGTAAAATCCAGAAAGGCAGGACAGGCCATGGAGAACTGGGAGCCTTGTTATGCTGATGGGCGGGATGTAAATTGCCAACAGCCACTCAGGAGAAGTGTATGGTGTTTCCTGAAACATCTAAAAAACAGATGAACAGAGCCTAGGGCACTTCCACTTATGGTCCTATAGCTTAGGTAAATTAAAATCAAAAAGACACAGCCACCCCAAAGTTTGGGACAGCTCTGTTTACAAGAACCTCGTTTACGGTACAAGTTCAATATCGCAGAAAGCGAAAAATGGATAAAAAAGTTGTGGTACTTACGTACAATGCAATATCACTCAGCAATGAAATCTATGTCATCATGCCCGTAGCAGCATAATGAGTGGATTCAGGTATGATGATTCTAACTGAAATAAGTCACACAGAAAAAGAAACGTCATAAGATATCACTAATACACGGAATGTAAACTTGGCTACACAGGCACTGAATTACAAAACAGAACAGGGTCTCAAATTTAGAAAACCAACTTATGCTTGCTTAAGGGGAAAGGTGAGTTGGGGTGCTGCATAAAACCAGAGATTGAAATGAGCACAGATAAAGTTCCTTAAGCCAAATATGTAATAGACAAGAGCTACTCCTTGCTCAACGAAATGGACTCAACACCCCATATTAAACGCCTAAGAATGTACCTGACTAGTAAGTATCTTAAAACCTATGGATTGCTATGTCTCCAAAAGAGAACCAAGCGTGTGTACAGGGGCATAAACGCAGCAGTGATAGGATTGGAGAGGTTCGGTGAGCAAATGAAGACCCTTTGAAGTCACATTGCATGGTACCCATTCCACGGGTCTCAACTCTCCAGGTTTAAGGGATTCTTCCTTCAGCAAAAACATGCATGTGGAACCCAGAGTATGATCAACCATGTGATCGCGAGACGTGTTCAAATATGTCTCAGTTCTCGTACCCTGGTACTCGGGTGCAACATTCCAAATGCTTTATTAACACTCTCCCGACTTGGAGAGTCAGTGCCTTTAACCTCCTGTTTGGCCCAGTTTGCAATTTCTGAGGAAGATGAACAGGAATAGGGAGAACCAATGAGAGACTAGCTGGAGGTGTCTGGACGGGCGAATTTAACTCTCATTTCCCACCAGGAAGAGGAATTAACCAAAGGCTCAGCATACCGTGCCGGAACCAGATTAGGGCCTGAAGCAATCCTGCGGTGTTGCGGCCAGCTCACAAGAAAGCGAGTTGAAGAAAGGAGCTCAGGGACACTGTAATTCACAAACCTGCAGAGTTATAAATGACAGTTATTGTCCAAAAATATACTGAAGTAAGGCTGCCAAGAGGACTTGAAAGCCGGGCAGAATTGCAGGAAACCGATTTCAGGAGGTAGACTGGAATTGCATTTAAAGCATAGGAAAAGAGGCAGAACGTCCACAATGATGCACTGGCCAAAAAGGACGTATGCGTTTTTTCCTGAATATATTCAGGACAAAACGCATACGCCCTTTTTGGCCAACCAAGCAAGCTTGCAAAGGAAATCTGCACTACAATGAAGTCTCACTTCCCCCCGGTCAAAAGGGCCATCTGAAAAAAGTGTAAAATCCAGAAAGGCAGGACAGGCCATGGAGAACTGGGAGCCTTGTTATGCTGATGGGCAGGATGTAAATTGCCAACAGCCACTCGGGAGAAGTGTATGGTGTTTCCTGAAACATCTAAAAAACTGAGGAACACAGCCTAGGGCACTTCCAATTATGGTCCTATAGCTTAGGGAAATTAAAATAAAAAAGACACAGCCATCCCACAATTTGGGACAGCTCTGTTTACAAGAACCTCAGTCACGGTACAAGTTCAATATCGCAGAAAGCGAAAAATGGATAAAGAAGTTGTGGTACTTACGTACAATGCAATATCACTCAGCAATGAAATCTATGTCATCAGGCCCGTAGCAGAAAATGAGTGGGTTCAGGTATGATGAATCTAACTGAAATAAGTCACACAGAAAAAGAAACATCATAAGATATCACTAATACACGGAATGTAAACTTGGCTACACAGGAACTGGATTACAAAACAGAACAGGGTCTCCAATTTAGAAAACCAACTTATGCTTGCTTAAGGGGAAAGTTGAGTTGGGGTGTTGCATAAAACCAGAGATTGAAATGAGCACAGATAAAGTTCCTTAAGCCAAATATGTAATAGACAAGAGCTACTCCTTCCTCAACGAAATGGACTCAAAACCCCATGTTAAACACCTTATAATGTACCTGACTTGTAAGTATCTTAAAACCTAAAGATTGCTATGTCTCTGAAAGAGAATCAAGCGTGAGTATAGGGGCATAAACGCAACAGTGATAGGATTGGAGAGGTTCGGTGAGCAAATGAAGACCCTTTGAAGTCATATTGCATGGTACCCATTCCACGGGTCTCAACTCTCCAGGTTTAAGGGATTCTTCCTTCAGCTAAAACATGCATGTGGAACCCAGAGTATGATCAACCGTGTGATCGGGAGACGTGTTCCAATATGTCTCAGTTCTCGTCCCCTGGTACTCGGGTGCAACATTCCAGACGCTTTACTAACACTCTCCTGAATTGGGGAGTCAGTGCCTTTAACCTCCTGTTTGGCCCAGGTTGCAAATTCCGCGGAAGATTAACAGGAATAGGGAGAACCAATGAGAGACTAGCTGGAGGTGTCTGGACGGGCAAATTTAACTCCCATTTCCCACCAGGAAGAGGAATTAACCAAAGGCTCAGCGTGCCGTGCCGGAACCAGATTAGGGCCTGAAGGAATCCTGCGGTGTTGCGGCCAGCTCACAAGAAAGCGAGTTTAAGAAAGCAGCTCAGGGGCACTGTAATTCACAAACCTGCAGAGTTATAAATGACAGCTATCGTCCAAAAATATACTGAAGTAAGGCTGCCAAGAGGACTTGAAAGCCGGGCAGAATTGCAGGAAACCGATTTCAGGAGGTAGACTGGAATTGCATTTAAAGCATAGGAAAAGAGGCAGAACGTCGAGAATGATGCACTAGGCCAAAAAGGGCGTATGCGTTTTTTCCTGAATATATTCAGGAAAAAACGCATACGCCCTTTTTGGCCAACCAAGCAAGCTTGCAAAGGAAATCTGCACTACAATGAAGTCTCACTTCCCCCGGGTCAAAAGGGCCATCTGAAAAAAGTGTAAAATCCAGAAAGGCAGGACAGGCCATGGAGAACTGGGAGCCTTGTTATGTTGATGGGCGGGATGTAAATTGCCAACAGCCACTCAGGAGAAGTGTATGGTGTTTCCTGAAACATCGAAAAAACAAAGCAACAGAGCCTAGGGCAGTTCCACTTATGGTCCTATAGCTTAGGGAAATTGAAATCAAAAAGACACAACCACCCCAAAGTTTGGGACAGCTCTGTTTACAAGAACCCCGTTTATGGTACAAGTTCAATATCGCAGAAAGTGAAAACTGGATAAAGAAGTTGTGGTACTTACGTACAATGCAATATCAATCAGCAATGAAATCTATGTCATCAGGCCTGTAAAGCATAGAGTGGATTCAGGTATGATGATTCTAACTGAAATAAGTCACACAGAAAAAGAAACATCATAAGATAACACTAATACACGGAGTGTAAACTTGGCTACACAGGAACTGGATTACAAAACAGAACAGGGTCTCAAATTTAGAAAACCAACTTATGCTTGCTTAAGGGGAAAGGTGAGTTGGGGTGCTGCATAAAACCAGAGATTGAAATGAGCACAGATAAAGTTCCTTAAGCCAAATATGTAATAGACAAGGGCTACTCCTTGCTCAACGAAATGGACTCAAAACCCCTTATTAAACCCCTAATAATGTACCTGACTAGTAAGTATCTTAAAACTTATGGATTGCTATGTCTCTGAAAGAGAATCAAGCGTGAGTACAGGGGCATAAACGCAGCAGTGATAGGATTGGAGAGGTTTGGTGAGCAAATGAAGACCCTTTGAAGTCATATTGCATGGTACCCATTCCACGGGTCTCAACTCTCCAAGTTTAAGGGATTCTTCTTTCAGCTAAAAAATGAATGTGGAACACAGAGTGTGATCAACCATGTGATCGGGAGATGTGTTCTAATATGTCTCAGTTCTCATCCCCTGGTACTCGGGTGCAAAATTGCAGACGCTTTACTAATATTCTCCCGACTTGGAGAGACAGTGCCTTTAACCTCCTGTTTGGCCCAGTTTGCAATTTCTGCGGAAGATGAACAGGAATAGGGAGAACCAATGAGAGACTAGCTGGAGGTGTCTGGACGGGCAAATTTAACTCTCATTTCCCACCAGGAAGAGGAATTAACCAAAGGCTCAGCGTGCCGTGCCAGAACCAGATTAGGGCCTGAAGCAATCCTGCGGTGTTGCGGCCAGCTCACAGGCAAGCGAGTTGAAGAAAGGAGCTCAGGGGCACTGTAATTCACAAACCTGCAGAGTTATAAATGACAGCTATCGTCAAAAAATATACTGAAGTAAGGCTGCCAAGAGGACTTGAAAGCGGGGCAGAATTGCAGGAAACCGATTTCAGGAGGTAGACTGGAATTGCATTTAAAGCATAGGAAAAGAGGCAGAACGTCGACAATGATGCACTTGGCCAAAAAGGACGTATGCGTTTTTTCCTGAATATATTCAGGAAAAAACGCATACGCACTTTTTGGCCAACCAAGCAAGCTTGCAAAGGAAATCTGCACTATAATGAAGTCTCACTTCCCCACGGTCAAAAGGGCCATCTGAAAAAAGTGTAAAATCCAGAAAGGCAGGACAGGCCATGGAGAACTGGGAGCCTTGTTATGCTGATGGGCGGGATGTAAATTGCCAACAGCCACTCAGGAGAAGTGTATGGTGTTTCCTGAAACATCTAAAAAACTGAGGAACAGAGCCTAGGGCACTTCCACTTATGGTCCTATAGCTTAGGTAAATTAAAATCAAAAAGACACAGCCACCCCAAAGTTTGGGACAGCTCTGTTTACAAGAACCTCGTTTACGGTACAAGTTCAATATCGCAGAAAGCGAAAAATGGATAAAAAAGTTGTGGTACTTACGTACAATGCAATATCATTCAGCAATGAAATCTATGTCATCATGCCCGTAGCAGCATAATGAGTGGATTCAGGTATGATGATTCTAACTGAAATAAGTCACACAGAAAAAGAAACGTCATAAGATATCACTAATACACGGAATGTAAACTTGGCTACACAGGCACTGAATTACAAAACAGAACAGGGTCTCAAATTTAGAAAACCAACTTATGCTTGCTTAAGGGGAAAGGTGAGTTGGGGTGCTGCATAAAACCAGAGATTGAAATGAGCACAGATAAAGTTCCTTAAGCCAAATATGTAATAGACAAGAGCTACTCCTTGCTCAACGAAATGGACTCAACACCCCATATTAAACGCCTAAGAATGTACCTGACTAGTAAGTATCTTAAAACCTATGGATTGCTATGTCTCCAAAAGAGAACCAAGCGTGTGTACAGGGGCATAAACGCAGCAGTGATAGGATTGGAGAGGTTCGGTGAGCAAATGAAGACCCTTTGAAGTCACATTGCATGGTACCCATTCCACGGGTCTCAACTCTCCAGGTTTAAGGGATTCTTCCTTCAGCAAAAACATGCATGTGGAACCCAGAGTATGATCAACCGTGTGATCGGGAGACGTGTTGAAATATGTCTCAGTTCTCATCCCCTGGTACTCGGGTGCAACATTCCAGACGCTTTACTAACACTCTCCCGACTTGGAGAGTCAGTGCCTTTAACCTCCTGTTTGGCCCAGTTTGCAAATTCCGCGGAAGATGAACAGGAATAGGGAGAACCAATGAGAGACTAGCTGGAGGTGTCTGGACGGGCAAATTTAACTCCCATTTCCCACCAGGAAGAGGAATTAACCAAAGGCTCAGCGTGCCGTGCCGGAACCAGATTAGGGCCTGAAGGAATCCTGCGGTGTTGCGGCCAGCTCACAAGAAAGCGAGTTTAAGAAAGCAGCTCAGGGGCACTGTAATTCACAAACCTGCAGAGTTATAAATGACAGCTATCGTCCAAAAATATACTGAAGTAAGGCTGCCAAGAGGACTTGAAAGCGGGGCAGAATTGCAGGAAACCGATTTCAGGAGGTAGACAGGAATTGCATTTAAAGCATAGGAAAAGAGGCAGAACGTCCACAATGATGCACTTGGCCAAAAAGGGCGTATGCGTTTTTTCCTGAATATATTCAGGAAAAAAAGCATACGCCCTTTTTGGCCAACCAAGCAAGCTTGCAAAGGAAATCTGCACTACAATGAAGTCTCACTTCCCCGCGGTCAAAGGGGCCATCTGAAAAAAGTGTAAAATCCAGAAAGGCAGGACAGGCCATGGAGAACTGGGAGCCTTGTTATGCTGATGGGCGGGATGTAAACTCCCAACAGCCACTGGGGAGAAGTGTATGGTGTTTCCTGAAACATCTAAAAAACAAAGCAACAGAGCCTAGGGCACTTCCACTTATGGTCCTATAGCTTAGGGAAATTAAAATCAAAAAGACACAGCCACCGCAAAGTTTGGGATGGCTCTGTTTACAAGAACCTCGTTTACGGTACAAGTTCAATATCGCAGAAAGTGAAAAATGGATAAAGAAGTTGTGGTACTTACGTACAATGCAATATCACTCAGCAATGAAATCTATGTCATCAGGCCCGTAGCAGAAAATGAGTGGGTTCAGGTATGATGAATCTAACTGAAATAAGTCACACAGAAAAAGAAACATCATAAGATATCACTAATACACGGAATGTAAACTTGGCTACACAGGACCTGGATTACAAAACAGAACAGGGTCTCCAATTTAGAAAACCAACTTATGCTTGCTTAAGGGGAAAGTTGAGTTGGGGTGTTGCATAAAACCAGAGATTGAAATGAGCACAGATAAAGTTCCTTAAGCCAAATATGTAATAGACAAGAGCTACTCCTTCCTCAACGAAATGGACTCAAAACCCCATGTTAAACACCTTATAATGTACCTGACTTGTAAGTATCTTAAAACCTAAAGATTGCTATGTCTCTGAAAGAGAATCAAGCGTGAGTATAGGGGCATAAACGCAACAGTGATAGGATTGGAGAGGTTCGGTGAGCAAATGAAGACCCTTTGAAGTCATATTGCATGGTACCCATTCCACGGGTCTCAACTCTCCAGGTTTAAGGGATTCTTCCTTCAGCTAAAACATGCATGTGGAACCCAGAGTATGATCAACCGTGTGATCGGGAGACGTGTTCCAATATGTCTCAGTTCTCGTCCCCTGGTACTCGGGTGCAACATTCCAGACGCTTTACTAACACTCTCCTGAATTGGGGAGTCAGTGCCTTTAACCTCCTGTTTGGCCCAGGTTGCAAATTCCGCGGAAGATTAACAGGAATAGGGAGAACCAATGAGAGACTAGCTGGAGGTGTCTGGACGGGCAAATTTAACTCTCATTTCCCACCACGAAGAGGAATTAACCAAAGGCTCAGCGTGCCATGTCGGAATCAGATTAGGGCCTGAAGCAATCCTGCGGTGTTGCTGCCAGCTCACAAGAAAGCAATTTGAAGAAAGGAGTTCAGCGGCACTGTACTTCACAAACCTGCAGAGTTATAAATGACAGCTATCGTCCAAAAATATACTGAAGTAAGGCTGCCAAGAGGACTTGAAAGCCGGGCAGAATTGCAGGAAACCGATTTCAGGAGGTAGACTGGAATTGCATTTAAAGCATAGGAAAAGAGGCAGAACGTCGAGAATGATGCACTAGGCCAAAAAGGGCGTATGCGTTTTTTCCTGAATATATTCAGGAAAAAACGCATACGCCCTTTTTGGCCAACCAAGCAAGCTTGCAAAGGAAATCTGCACTACAATGAAGTCTCACTTCCCCCGGGTCAAAAGGGCCATCTGAAAAAAGTGTAAAATCCAGAAAGGCAGGACAGGCCATGGAGAACTGGGAGCCTTGTTATGTTGATGGGCGGGATGTAAATTGCCAACAGCCACTCAGGAGAAGTGTATGGTGTTTCCTGAAACATCGAAAAAACAAAGCAACAGAGCCTAGGGCAGTTCCACTTATGGTCCTATAGCTTAGGGAAATTGAAATCAAAAAGACACAACCACCCCAAAGTTTGGGACAGCTCTGTTTACAAGAACCCCGTTTATGGTACAAGTTCAATATCGCAGAAAGTGAAAACTGGATAAAGAAGTTGTGGTACTTACGTACAATGCAATATCAATCAGCAATGAAATCTATGTCATCAGGCCTGTAAAGCATAGAGTGGATTCAGGTATGATGATTCTAACTGAAATAAGTCACACAGAAAAAGAAACATCATAAGATAACACTAATACACGGAGTGTAAACTTGGCTACACAGGAACTGGATTACAAAACAGAACAGGGTCTCAAATTTAGAAAACCAACTTATGCTTGCTTAAGGGGAAAGGTGAGTTGGGGTGCTGCATAAAACCAGAGATTGAAATGAGCACAGATAAAGTTCCTTAAGCCAAATATGTAATAGACAAGGGCTACTCCTTGCTCAACGAAATGGACTCAAAACCCCTTATTAAACCCCTAATAATGTACCTGACTAGTAAGTATCTTAAAACTTATGGATTGCTATGTCTCTGAAAGAGAATCAAGCGTGAGTACAGGGGCATAAACGCAGCAGTGATAGGATTGGAGAGGTTTGGTGAGCAAATGAAGACCCTTTGAAGTCATATTGCATGGTACCCATTCCACGGGTCTCAACTCTCCAAGTTTAAGGGATTCTTCTTTCAGCTAAAAAATGAATGTGGAACACAGAGTGTGATCAACGGTGTGATCGGGAGATGTGTTCTAATATGTCTCAGTTCTCATCCCCTGGTACTCGGGTGCAAAATTGCAGACGCTTTACTAATATTCTCCCGACTTGGAGAGACAGTGCCTTTAACCTCCTGTTTGGCCCAGTTTGCAATTTCTGCGGAAGATGAACAGGAATAGGGAGAACCAATGAGAGACTAGCTGGAGGTGTCTGGACGGGCAAATTTAACTCTCATTTCCCACCAGGAAGAGGAATTAACCAAAGGCTCAGCGTGCCGTGCCAGAACCAGATTAGGGCCTGAAGCAATCCTGCGGTGTTGCGGCCAGCTCACAAGAAAGCGAGTTGAAGAAAGGAGCTCAGGGACACTGTAATTCACAAACCTGCAGAGTTATAAATGACAGTTATTGTCCAAAAATATACTGAAGTAAGGCTGCCAAGAGGACTTGAAAGCCGGGCAGAATTGCAGGAAACCGATTTCAGGAGGTAGACTGGAATTGCATTTAAAGCATAGGAAAAGAGGCAGAAAGTCCACAATGATGCACTGGCCAAAAAGGGCGTATGCGTTTTTTCCTGAATATATTCAGGACAAAACGCATACGCCCTTTTTGGCCAACCAAGCAAGCTTGCAAAGGAAATCTGCACTACAATGAAGTCTCACTTCCCCCCGGTCAAAAGGGCCATCTGAAAAAAGTGTAAAATCCAGAAAGGCAGGACAGGCCATGGAGAACTGGGAGCCTTGTTATGCTGATGGGCAGGATGTAAATTGCCAACAGCCACTCGGGAGAAGTGTATGGTGTTTCCTGAAACATCTAAAAAACTGAGGAACACAGCCTAGGGCACTTCCACTTATGGTCCTATAGCTTAGGGAAATTAAAATAAAAAAGACACAGCCACCCCAAAATTTGGGACAGCTCTGTTTACAAGAACCTCAGTCACGGTACAAGTTCAATATCGCAGAAAGCGAAAAATGGATAAAGAAGTTGTGGTACTTACGTACAATGCAATATCAATCAGCAATAAAATCTATGTCATCAGGCCTGTAAAGCATAGAGTGGATTCAGGTACGATGATTCTAACTGAAATAAGTCACACAGAAAAAGAAACGTCATAAGATATCACTAATACACGGAATGTAAACTTGGCTACACAGGCACTGAATTACAAAACAGAACAGGGTCTCAAATTTAGAAAACCAACTTATGCTTGCTTAAGGGGAAAGGTGAGTTGGGGTGCTGCATAAAATCAGAGATTGAAATGAGCACAGATAAAGTTCCTTAAGCCAAATATGTAATAGACAAGAGCTACTCCTTGCTCAACGAAATGGACTCAAAACTCCATATTAAATGCCTAAGAATGTACCTGACTAGTAAGTATCTTAAAACTTATGGATTGGTATGTCTCTGAAAGAGAATCAAGCGTGAGTACAGGGGCATAAACGCAGCAGTGATAGGATTGGAGAGGTTCGGTGAGCAAATGAAGACCCTTTGAAGTCATATTGCATGGTACCCATTCCACGGGTCTCAACTCTCCAAGTTTAAGGGATTCTTCCTTCAGCTAAAATATGCATGTGGAACACAGAGTGTGATGAACCGTGTGATCGGGAGACGTGTTCTAATATGTCTCAGTTCTCATCCCCTGGTACTCAGGTGCAACATTGCAGACGCTTTACTAACATCCTCCCGACATGGAGAGACAGTGCCTTTAACCTCCTGTTTGGCCCAGTTTGCAATTTCTGCGGAAGATGAACAGGAATAGGGAGAACCAATGAGAGACTAGCTGGAGGTGTCTGGACGGGCAAATTTAACTGTCATTTCCCACCAGGAAGAGGAATTAACCAAAGGCTCAGCGTGCCGTGCCGGAACCAGATTAGGGCCTGAAGCAATCCTGCGGTGTTGCGGCCAGCTCACAAGAAAGCGAGTTGAAGAAAGGAGCTCAGGGGCACTGTAATTCAAAAACCTGCAGAGTTATAAATGACAGCTATCGCCCAAATATCTACTGAAGTAAGGCTGCCAAGAGGGCTTGAAACCAGGGCAGAATTGCGGGAAACCGATTTCAGGAGGTAGACTTGATTTGCATTTAAAGCATAGGAAAAGAGGCAGAACGTCGTCAATGATGCACTTGCCAAAAAGGGCGTATGCGTTTTTTCCTGAATATATTCAGGAAAAAACGCATACGCCCTTTTTGGCCAACCAAGCAAGCTTGCAAAGGAAATCTGCACTACAATGAAGTCTCACTTCCGCCTGGTCAAAAGGGCCATCAGAAAAAAGTGTAAACTCCAGAAAGGCAGGACAGGCCATGGAGAACTTGTTATGCTGATGGGTGGGATGTAAATTGCCAACAGCCACTCGGGAGAAGTGTATGGTGTTTCCTGAAACATCTAAAAAACAAATCAACAGAGCCTAGGGCACTTCCACTTATGGTCCTATAGCTTAGGGAAATTAAAATCAAAAAGACACAGCCACCCCAAAGTTTGGGATGGCTCTGTTTACAAGAACCTCGTTTACGGTACAAGTTCAATATTACAGAAAGTGAAAAATGGATAAAGAAGTTGTGGTACTTACGTACAATGCAATATCACTCAGCAATGAAATCTATGTCATCAGGCACGTAGAAGA
Source organism: Orcinus orca (assembly GCF_937001465.1). Taxonomy (NCBI): domain Eukaryota; kingdom Metazoa; phylum Chordata; class Mammalia; order Artiodactyla; family Delphinidae; genus Orcinus; species Orcinus orca. Next base: position 59,271 of record NW_026044057.1, on the reverse strand, counting down.
AAATGAGTGGGTTCAGGTATGATGATTCTAACTGAAATAAGTCACACAGAAAAAGAAACATCATAAGATATCACTAATACACGGAATGTAAACTTGGCTACACAGGAACTGGATTACAAAACAGAACAGGGTCTCCAATTTAGAAAACCAACTTATGCTTGCTTAAGGGGAAAGGTGAGTTGGGGTGCTGCATAAAACCAGAGATTGAAATGAGCACAGATAAAGTTCCTTAAGCCAAATATGGAATAGACAAGAGCTACTCCTTGCTCAACGAAATGGACTCAAAACCCCATGTTAAACACCTTATAATGTACCTGACTAGTAAGTATCTTAAAACCTAAAGATTGCTATGTCTCTGAAAGAGAATCAAGCGTGAGTACAGGGGCATAAACGCAGCAGTGATAGGATTGGAGAGGTTCGGTGAGCAAATGAAGACCCTTTGAAGTCATATTGCATGGTACCCATTCCACGGGTCTCAACTCTCCAGGTTTAAGGGATTCTTCCTTCAGCTAAAACATGCATGTGGAACCCAGAGTATGATCAACCGTGTGATCGGGAGACGTGTTGAAATATGTCTCAGTTCTCATCCCCTGGTACTCGGGTGCAACATTCCAGACGCTTTACTAACACTCTCCCGACTTGGAGAGTCAGTGCCTTTAACCTCCTGTTTGGCCCAGTTTGCAAATTCCGTGGAAGATGAACAGGAATAGGGAGAACCAATGAGAGACTAGCTGGAGGTGTCTGGACGGGCAAATTTAACTCCCATTTCCCACCAGGAAGAGGAATTAACCAAAGGCTCAGCGTGCCGTGCCGGAACCAGATTAGGGCCTGAAGGAATCTTGCGGTGTTGCGGCCAGCTCACAAGAAAGCGAGTTTAAGAAAGCAGCTCAGGGGCACTGTAATTCACAAACCTGCAGAGTTATAAATGACAGCTATCGTCCAAAAATATACTGAAGTAAGGCTGCCAAGAGGACTTGAAAGCGGGGCAGAATTGCAGGAAACCGATTTCAGGAGGTAGACTGGAATTGCATTTAAAGCATAGGAAAAGAGGCAGAACGTCCACAATGATGCACTTGGCCAAAAAGGGCGTATGCGTTTTTTCCTGAATATATTCAGGAAAAAAAGCATACGCCCTTTTTGGCCAACCAAGCAAGCTTGCAAAGGAAATCTGCACTACAATGAAGTCTCACTTCCCCGCGGTCAAAGGGGCAATCTGAAAAAAGTGTAAAATCCAGAAAGGCAGGACAGGCCATGGAGAACTGGGAGCCTTGTTATGCTGATGGGCGGGATGTAAACTCCCAACAGCCACTGGGGAGAAGTGTATGGTGTTTCCTGAAACATCTAAAAAACAAAGCAACAGAGCCTAGGGCACTTCCACTTATGGTCCTATAGCTTAGGGAAATTAAAATCAAAAAGACACAGCCACCCCAAAGTTTGGGATGGCTCTGTTTACAAGAACCTCGTTTACGGTACAAGTTCAATATCGCAGAAAGTGAAAAATAGATAAAGAAGTTGTGGTACTTACGTACAATGCAATATCACTCAGCAATGAAATCTATGTCATCAGGCCCGTAGCAGAAAATGAGTGGGTTCAGGTATGATGAATCTAACTGAAATAAGTCACACAGAAAAAGAAACATCATAAGATATCACTAATACACGGAATGTAAACTTGGCTACACAGGAACTGGATTACAAAACAGAACAGGGTCTCCAATTTAGAAAACCAACTTATGCTTGCTTAAGGGGAAAGGTGAGTTGGGGTGCTGCATAAAGCCATAGATTGAAATGAGCACAGATAAAGTTCCTTAAGCCAAATATGTAATAGACAAGAGCTACTCCTTCCTCAACGAAATGGACTCAACACCCCATATTAAACGCCTAAGAATGTACCTGAGTAGTAAGTATCTTAAAACCTATGGATCGCTATGTCTCCGAAAGAGAATCAAGCGTGTGTACAGGGGCATAAACGCAGCAGTGATAGGATTGGAGAGGTTCGGTGAGCAAATGAAGACGCTTTGAAGTCATATTGCATGGTACCCATTCCACGGGTCTCAACACTCCAGGTTTAAGGGATTCTTCCTTCGGCTAAATCATGCATGTGGAACCCGGAGTATGATCAACCATGTGATCGGGAGTCGTGTTCCAATATGTCTCCATTCTCGTCCCCTGGTACTCGGGTGCAACATTCCAGACGCTTTACTAACACTCTCCCGACTTGGAGAGTCAGTGCCTTTAACCTCCTGTTTGGCCCAGTTTGCAAATTCTGCGGAAGATGAACAGAAATAGGGAGAACCAATGAGAGACTAGCTGGAGGTGTCTGGACGGGCGAATTTCACTCTCATTTCCCACCAGAGAGAGGAATTAACCAAAGGCTCAGCGTGCCGTGCCGGAACCAGATTAGGGCCTGAAGCAATCCTGCGGTGTTGCGGCCAGCTCACAAGAAAGCGAGTTGAAGAAAGGAGCTCAGGGGCACTGTAATTCACAAACCTGCAGAGTTATAAATGACAGTTATTGTCCAAAAATATACTGAAGTAAGGCTGCCAAGAGGACTTGAAAGCGGGGCCGAATTGCAGGAAACCGATTTCAGGAGGTAGACTGGAATTGCATTTAAAGCATAGGAAAAGAGGCAGAACGTCCACAATGATGCACTGGCCAAAAAGGGCGTATGCGTTTTTTCCTGAATATATTCAGGACAAAACGCATACGCCCTTTTTGGCCAACCAAGCATGCTTGCAAAGGAAATCTGCACTACAATGAAGTCTCACTTCCCCCCGGTCAAAAGGGCCATCTGAAAAAAGTGTAAAATCCAGAAAGGCAGGACAGGCCATGGAGAACTGGGAGCCTTGTTATGCTGATGGGCAGGATGTAAATTGCCAACAGCCACTCGGGAGAAGTGTATGGTGTTTCCTGAAACATCTAAAAAACTGAGGAACACAGCCTAGGGCACTTCCACTTATGGTCCTATAGCTTAGGGAAATTAAAATAAAAAAGACACAGCCACCCCAAAATTTGGGACAGCTCTGTTTACAAGAACCTCAGTCACGGTACAAGTTCAATATCGCAGAAAGCGAAAAATGGATAAAGAAGTTGTGGTACTTACGTACAATGCAATATCAATCAGCAATGAAATCTATGTCATCAGGCCTGTAAAGCATAGAGTGGATTCAGGTATGATGATTCTAACTGAAATAAGTCACACAGAAAAAGAAACATCATAAGATATCACTAATACACGGAATGTAAACTTGGCTACACAGGCACTGAATTACAAAACAGAACAGGGTCTCAAATTTAGAAAACCAACTTATGCTTGCTTAAGGGGAAAGGTGAGTTGGGGTGCTGCATAAAACCAGAGATTGAAATGAGCACAGATAAATTTCCTTAATCCAAATATGTAATAGACAAGGGCTACTCCTTGCTCAACGAAATGGACTCAAAACCCCATATTAAACGCCTAATAATGTACCTGACTAGTAAGTATCTTAAATCTTATGGATTGGTATGTCTCTGAAAGAGAATCAAGCGTGAGTACAGGGGCATAAACGCAGCAGTGATAGGATTGGAGAGGTTCGGTGAGCAAATGAAGACCCTTTGAAGTCATATTGCATGGTACCCATTCCACGGGTCTCAACTCTCCAAGTTTAAGGGATTCTTCCTTCAGCTAAAAAATGCATGTGGAACACAGAGTATGATCAACCGTGTGATCGGGAGACGTGTTCAAATATGTCTCAATTCTCGTCATCTGGTACTCGGGTGCAACATTCCAGATGCTTTACTAACACTCTCCCGACTTGGAGAGTCAGTGCCTTTAACCTCCTGTTTGACACAGTTTGCAATTTCTGCGGAAGATAAACAGGGATAAGGAGGACCAATGAGAGACTAGCTGGAGGTGTCTGGACGGGCAATTTTAACTCTCATTTCCCACCAGGAAGACGAATTAAGCAAAGGCTCAGCGTGCGGTGCCGGAACCAGATTAGGGCCTGAAGCAATCCTGCGGTGTTGCGGCCAGCTCACAAGAAAGCGAGTTGAAGAAAGGAGCTCATGGGCACTGTAATTCACAATCCTGCAGAGTTATAAATGACAGCTGTCGTCCAAAAATATACTGAAGTAAGGCTGCCAAGAGGACTTGAAAGCGGGGCAGAATTGCAGGAAACCGATTTCAGGAGGTAGACTGGAATTGCATTTAAAGCATAGGAAAAGAGGCAGAACTTCCACAATGATGCACTTGGCCAAAAAGGGCGTATGCGTTTTTTCCTGAATATATTCAGGAAAAAACGCATACGCCCTTTTTGGCCAACCAAGCAAGCTTACAAAGGAAATCTGCACTAAAATGAAGTCTCACTTCCCCGCGGTCTAAAGGGCCATCTGAAAAAAGTGTAAAATCCAGAAAGGCAGGACAGGCGTTGGAGAACTGGGAGCCTTGTTATGCTGATGCGAGGGATGTAAATTGCCAGCAGCCACTGGGGAGAAGTGTATGGTGTTTCCTGAAACATCTAAAAAACAAAGCAACAGAGCCTAGGGCACTTCCACTTATGGTCCTATAGCTTAGGGAAATTAAAATCAAAAAGACACAGCCACCCCAAAGTTTGGGACAGCTCTGTTTACAAGAACCTCGTTTACGGTACAAGTTCAATATCGCAGAAAGTGAAAAATGGATAAAGAAGTTGTGCTACTTACGTACAATGCAATATCAATCAGCAATGAAATCTATGTCATCAGGCCCAGAGCAGCATAATGAGTGGATTCAGGTATGATGATTCTAACTGAAATAAGTCACACAGAAAAAGAAACATCATAAGATATCACTAATACACGGAATGTAAACTTGGCTACACAGGAACTGGATTACAAAACAGAACAGGGTCTCCAATTTAGAAAACCAACTTATGCTTGCTTAAGGGGAAAGGTGAGTTGGGGTGCTGCATAAAACCAGAGATTGAAATGAGCACAGATAAAGTTCCTTAAGCCAAATATGTAATAGACAAGAGCTACTCCTTGCTCAACGAAATGGACTCAACACCACATATTAAACGCCTAATAATGTACCTGACTAGTAAGTATCTTAAAACCTATGGATTGCTATGTCTCTGAAAGAGAATCAAGCGTGAGTACAGGGGCATAAAAGCAGCAGTGAGAGGATTGGAGAGGTTCGGTGAGCAAATGAAGACCCTTTGAAGTCATATTGCATGGTACCCATTCCACGGGTCTCAACTCTCCAGGTTTAAGGGATTCTTCCTTCAGCTAAAACATGCATGTGGAACCCAGAGTATGATCAACCGTGTGATCGGGAGACGTGTTGAAATATGTCTCAGTTCTCATCCCCTGGTACTCGGGTGCAACATTCCAGACGCTTTACTAACACTCTCCCGACTTGGAGAGTCAGTGCCTTTAACCTCCTCTTTGGCCCAGTTTGCAAATTCCGCGGAAGATGAACAGGAATAGGGAGAACCAATGAGAGACTAGCTGGAGGTGTCTGGACGGGCAAATTTAACTCTCATTTCCCACCAGGAAGAGGAATTAACCAAAGGCTCAGTGTGTCGTGCCGGAACCAGATTAGGGCCTGAAGCAATCCTGCTGTGTTGCGGCCATTTCACAAGAAAGCGAGTTGAAGAAAGGAGCTCAGGGGCACTGTAATTCACAAACCTGCAGAGTTATAAATGACAGCTATCGTCCAAAAATATACTGAAGTAAGGATGCCAAGAGGACTTGAAAGCAGAGCAGAATTGCAGGAAACTGATTTCAGGAGGTAGACTGGAATTGCATTTAAAGCATAGGAAAAGAGGCAGAACGTCGACAATGATGCACTTGGCCAAAAAGGACGTATGCGTTTTTTCCTGAATATATTCAGGAAAAAACGCATACGCCCTTTTTGGCCAACCAAGCAAGCTTGCAAAGGAAATCTGCACTACAATGAAGTCTCATTTCCCCCCGGACAAAAGGGCCATCTGAAAAAAGTGTAAAATCCAGAAAGGCAGGACAGGCCATGGACAACTGTGAGACTTGTTATGCTAATGGGTGGGATGTAAATTGCCAACAGCCACTGGGGAGAAGTGTATGGTGTTTCCTGAAACATCTAAAAAACAAAGCAACAGAGCCTAGGGCACTTCCACTTATGGTCCTATAGCTTAGGGAAATTATAATCAAAAAGACTCAGCCACCCCAAAGTTTGGGATCGTTCTGTTTACAAGAACCTCGTTTACGGTACAAGTTCAATATCGCAGAGAGTGAAAAATGGATAAAGAAATTGTGCTACTTACGTACAATGCAATATCACTCAGCAATGAAATCTAAGGCATCAGGGCCATAGCAGCATAATTAGTGGATTCAGGTATGATGATTCTAACTGAAATAAGTCACACAGAAAAAGAAACATCATAAGATATCACTAATACACGGAATGTAAACTTGGCTACACAGGAACTGGATTACAAAACAGAACAGGGTCTCAAATGTAGAAAACCAACTTATGCTTGCTTAAGGGGAAAGGTGAGTTGGGGTGCTGCATAAAACCAGAGATTGAAATGAGCACAGATAAAGTTCCTTAAGCCAAATATTAATAGACAAGAGCTACTCCTTGCTCAACGAAATGGGCTCAACACCCCATATTAAACGCCTAAGAATGTACCTGATTAGTAAGTATCTTAAAACCTATGGATTGCTATGTCTCCGAAAGAGAATCAAGCGTGTGTACAGGGGCATAAACGCAGCAGTGATAGGATTGGAGAGGTTCGGTGAGCAAATGAAGACCCTTTGAAGTCATATTGCATGGAACCCATTCCACGGGTTTCAACTCTCCATGTTTATGGGATTCTTCCTTCAGCTAAAACATGCATGTGGAACCCAGAATATGATCAACCATGTGATCGGGAGACATGTTCCAATATGTCTCATTTCTCGTCCCCTGGTACTCGGGTGCAACATTCCAGACGCTTTACTAACACTCTCCCGACTTGGAGAGTCAGTGCCTTTAACCTCCTGTTTGGCCCAGTTTGCAATTTCTGCGGAAGATGAATAGGAATAGGGAGAACCAATGAGAGACTAGCTGGAGGTGTCTGGACGGGCAAATTTCACTCTCATTTCCCACCACGAAGAGGAATGAACCAAAGGCTCAGCATGCCGTGCCGGCACCAGATTAGGGGCTGAAGCAATCCTGCGGTGTTGTGGCCAGCTCACAAGAAAGCGAGTTGAAGAAAGGAGCTCAGGGGCACTGTAATTCACACACCTGCAGAGTTATAAATGGTAGCTATCGTCCAAAAATATGCTGAAGTTAGGCTGCCAAGAGGACTTGAAAGCGGGGCAGAATTGCAGGAAACCGATTTCAGGAGGTAGACTGGAATTGCATTTAAAGCATAGGAAAAGAGGCAGAACGTCCACAATGATGCACTTGGCCAAAAAGGGGGTATGCCTTTTTTCCTGAATATATTCAGGAAAAAACGCATACGCCCTTTTTGGCCAACCAAGCAAGCTTGCAAAGGAAATCTGCACTACACTACAATGAAGTCTCACTTCTCCCTGGTCAAAAGGGCCACCTGAAAAAAGTGTAAAATCCAGAAAGGCAGGACAGGCCATGGAGAACTGGGAGCCTTGTTATGCTGATGGGCGGGATGTAAATTGCCAACAGCCACTCGGGAGAAGTGTATGGTGCTTCCTGAAACATCTAAAAAACAAAGCAACAGAGCCTAGGGCACTTCCACTTATGGTCCTATAGCTTAGGGAAATTAAAATCAAAAAGACACAGCCACCCCAAAGTTTGGGACGGCTCTGTTTACAAGAACCTCGTTTATGGTACAAGTTCAATATCGCAGAAAGTGAAAAATGGATAAAGAAGTGGTGGTACTTACGTACAATGCAATATCACTCAGCAATGAAATCTATGTCATCAGGCCCGTAGCAGCATAATGAGTGGATTCAGGTATGATGATTCTAACTGAAATAAGTCACACAGAAAAAGAAACATCATAAGTTATCACTAATACACGGAATGTAAACTTGGCTACACAGGAACTGAATTTGAAAACAGAACATTGTCCCAAATTTAGAAAATCAACTTATGCTTGCTTAAGGGGAAAGGTGAGTTGGGGTGCTGCATAAAACCAGAGATTGAAATGAGCACAAATAAAGTTCCTTAAGCCAAATATGTAATAGACAAGAGCTACTCCTTGCTCAACGAAATGGACTCAAAACCCCATATTAAACGCCTAAGAATGTACATGACTAGAAATATCTTAAAATCTATGGATTGCTATGTCTCCGAAAGAGAATCAAGCATGTGTAGAGAGGCATAAACGCAGCAGTGATAGGATTGGAGAGGTTCGGTGAGCAAACGAAGACCCTTTGATGTCATACTGCATGGTACCCATTCCACGGGTCTCAACTCTCCAGGTTTAAGGGATTCTTCCTTCAGCTAAAACATGCATGTGGAACGCAGAGTATGATCAACCGTGTGATCGGGAGACGTGTTCAAATATGTCTCAGTTTTCCTCCCCTGGTACTCGGGTGCAACATTCCAGATGCTTTACTAACACTCTCCCGACTTGGAGAGTCATTGCCTTTAACCTCCTGTTTGGCCCAGTTTGCAAATTCCGCGGAAGACGAACAGGAATAGGGAGAACAAATGAGAGACTAGCTGGAGGCGTCTGGACGGGCAAATTTCACTCTCATTTCCCACCAGGGAGAGGAATTAACCGAAGGCTCAGCGTGCCGTGCCGGAACCAGATTAGGGCCTGAAGCAATCCTGCGGTGTTGCGGCCAGCTCACAAGAAAGCGAGTTGAAGAAAGGAGCTCAGGGGCACTGTAATTCACAAACCTGCAGAGTTATAAATGACAGCTATCGTCCAAAAATATAGTGAAGTAAGGCTGCCAAGAGGACTTGAAAGCAGGGCAGAATTGCAGGAAACCGATTTCAGGAGGTAGACTGGAATTGCATTTAAAGCATAGGAAAAGAGGTAGAACGTGGACAATGATGCACTTGGCCAAAAGGGCGTATGCGTTTTTTCCTGAATATATTCAGGAAAAAACGCATACGCCCTTTTTGGCCAACCAAGCAAGCTTGCAAAGGAAATCTGCACTACAATGAAGTCTCACTTCCCCCCGGTCAAAAGGGACATCTGAAAAAAGTGTAAAATCCAGAAAGGCAGGACAGGCCATGGAGCACTGGGAGCCTTGTTATGCTGATGGGAGGGATGTAATTTCCCAACAGCCACTCGGGAGAAGTGTATGGTGTTTCCTGAAACATCTAAAAAACAAAGCAACAGAGCCTAGGGCACTTCCACTTATGGTTCTATAGCTTAGGGAAATTAAAATCAAAAAGACACAGCCACCCCAAAGTTTGGGACGGCTCTGTTTACAAGAACCGCGTTTATGGTACAAGTTCAATATCGCAGAAAGCGAAAAATGGATAAAGAAGGTGTGGTACTTACGTACAATTCAATATCACTCAGCAATGAAATCTATGTCATCAGGCCCGTAGCAGCATAATGAGTGGATTCAGGTATGATGATTCTAACTGAAATAAGTCACACAGAAAAAGAAACATCATAAGATATCACTAATACATGAAATGTAAACTTGGCTACACAGGAACTGGATTACAAAACAGAACAGGGTCTCAAATTTAGAAAACCAACTTATGCTTGCTTAAGGGGAAAGGTGAGTTGGAGTGCTGCATAAAACCAGAGGTTGAAATGAGCACAGATAAAGTTCCTTAAGCCAAATATGTAATAGACCAGAGCTACTCCTTCCTCAACGAAATGGACTCAACACCCCATATTAAATGCCTAAGAATGTACCTGACTAGTAAGTATCTTAAAACCTATGGATCGCTATGTCTCCGAAAGAGAATCAAGCGTGTGTACAGGGGCATAAACGCAGCAGTGATAGGATTGGAGAGGTTCGGTGAGCAAATGAAGACGCTTTGAAGTCATATTGCATGGTACCCATTCCACGGGTCTCAACTCTCCAGGTTTAAGGGATTCTTCCTTCAGCTAAATCATGCATGTGGAACCCAGAGTATGATCAACCGTGTGATCGGGAGACGTGTTCCAATATGTCTCAGGACTCGTCCCCTGGTACTCGGGTGCAACATTCCAGACGCTTTACTAACACTCTCCCGACTGGGAGAGTCAGTGCCTTTAACCTCCTGTTTGGCCCTGTTTGCAATTTCTGCGGCAGATGAACAGGAATAGGGAGAACCAATGAGAGACTAGCTGGAGGTGTCTGGACGGGCAAATTTAACTCTCATTTCCCACCAGGAAGAGGAATTAACCAAAGGCTCAGCGTGCCGTGCCGTAACCAGATTAGGGCCTGAAGCAATCCTGCGGTGTTGCGGCCAGCTCACAAGAAAGCGAGTTGAAGAAAGGAGCTCAGGGGCACTGTAATTCAAAAACCTGCAGAGTTATAAATGACAGCTATCGTCCAAAAATATACTGAAGTAAGGCTGCCAAGAAGACTTGAAAGTGGGGCAAAATTGCAGGAAACCGATTTCAGGAGGTAGACTGGAATTGCACTTAAAGCATAGGAAAAGAGGCAGAACGTCGACAATGATGTACTTGGCCAAAAAGGGCGTATGCGTTTTTTCCAGAATATATTCAGGAAAAAACGCATACGCACTTTTTGGCCAACCAAGCAAGCTTGCAAAGGAAATCTGCACTACAATGAAGTCTCACTTCCCCCCGGTCAAAAGGACCACTGAAAAAAGTGTATAATCCAGAAAGGCAGGACAGGCCATGGAGAACTTGGAGCCTTGTTATGCTGATGGGCGGGATGTATATTGCCAACAGCCACTTGGGAGAAGTGTATGGTGTTTCCTGAAACATCTAAAAAACAAAGCAACAGAGCCTAGGGCACTTCCACTTATGGCCCTATAGCTTAGGGAAATTAAAATCAAAAAGACACAGCCACCCCAACGTTTGGGATGGCTCTGTTTACAAGAAACTCGTTTACGGGACAAGTTCAATATCACAGAAAGTGAAAAATGGATAAAGAAGTTGTGGTATTTACGTACAATGCAATATCACTCAGCAATGAAATCTATGTCATCAGGCCCATAGCAGCATAATGAGTGGATTCAGGTATGATGATTCTAACTGAAATAAGTCACACAGAAAAAGAAACATCATAAGATATCACTAATACACGGAATGTAAACTTGGCTACACAGGAACTGGATTACAAAACAGAACAGGGTCTCCAATTTAGAAAACCAACTTATGCTTGCTTAAGGGGAAAGGTGAGTTGGGGTGCTGCATAAAACCAGAGATTGAAATGAGCACAGATAAAGTTCCTTAAGCCAAATATGTAATAGACAAGAGCTACTCCTTGCTCAACGAAATGCACTCAACACCCCATATTAAAAGCCTAAGAATGTACCTGACTAGTAAGTATCTTAAAACCTATGAATTGCTATGTCTCCGAAAGAGAATCAAGCGTGTGTACAGGGGCATAAATGCAGCAATGATAGGATTGGAGACATTCGGTGAGCAAATGAAAACCGTTTGAAATCATATTGCATGGTACCCATTCCACGGGTCTCAACTCTCCAGGTTTAAGGGATTCTTCCTTCAGCTAAATCATGCATGTGGAACCCAGAGTATGATAAACCATGTGATCGGGAGATGTGTTCCAATATGTCTCAGGACTCGTCCCCTGGTACTCGGGTGCAACATTCCAGACGCTTTACTAACACTCTCCCGACTTGGAGAGTCAGTGCCTTTAACCTCCTGTTTGGCCCAGTTTGCAATTTCGGCGGCAGATGAACAGGAATAGGGAGAACCAATGAGAGACTAGCTGGAGGTGTCTGGACGGGCAAATTTAACTCTCATTTCCCACCAGGAAGAGGAATTAACCAAAGGCTCAGCGTGCCATGCCAGAACAAGATTAGGGCCTGAAGCAATCCTGCAGTGTTGCAGCCAGCTCACAAGAAAGCGAGTTGAAGAAAGGAGCTCAGGGGCACTGTAATTCAAAAACCTGCAGAGTTATAAATGACAGCTATCGTCCAAAAATATACTGAAGTAAGGCTGCCAAGAGGACGTGAAAGCGTGGCAGAATTGCAGGAAACCGATTTCAGGAGGTACACTGGAATTGCATTTAAAGCATAGGAAAAGAGGCAAAACGTCGACAATGATGCACTTGGCCAAAAAGGGCGTATGCGTTTTTTCCTGAATATATTCAGGAAAAAACGCATACGCCCTTTTTGGCCAACCAAGCAAGCTTGCAAAGGAAATCTGCACTACAATGAAGTCTCACTTCCCCCCGGTCAAAAGGGCCACTGAAAAAAGTGTAAAATCCAGAAAGGCAGGACAGGCCATGGAGAACTGGGAGCCTTGTTATGCTGATGGGCGGGATGTATATTGCCAACAGCCACTCAGGGGAAGTGTATGGTGTTTCCTGAAACATCTAAAAAACAAAGCAACAGAGCCTAGGGCACTTCCACTTATGGCCCTATAGCTTAGGGAAATTAAAATCAAAAAGACACAGCCACCCCAACGTTTGGGACGGCTCTGTTTACAAGAAACTCGTTTACGGGACAAGTTCAATATCACAGAAAGTGAAAAATGGATAAAGAAGTTGTGGTACTTACGTACAATGAAATATCACTCAGCAATGAAATCTATGTCATCAGGCCCGTAGCAGCATAATGAGTGGATTCAGTTATGATGATTCTAACTTAAATAAGTCACACAGAAAAAGAAACATCATAAGATATCACAAATACACGGAATGTAACCTTGGCTACACAGGAACTGGATTACAAAAGAGAACAGGGTCTCAAATTTAGAAAACCAACTTATGCTTGCTTAAGGGGAAAGGTGAGTTGGGGTGCTGCATAAAACCAGAGATTGAAATGAGCACAGATAAAGTTCCTTAAGCCAAATATGTAATAGACAAGAGCTACTCCTTGCTCAACGAAATGGACTCAACACCCCATATTAAACGCCTAAGAATGTACCTGACTAGTAAGTATCTTAAAACCTATGGATCGCTATGTCTCCGAAAGAGAATCAAGCGTGTGTACAGGGGCATAAACGCAGCAGTGATAGGATTGGAGAGGTTCGGTGAGCAAATGAAGACCCTTTGAAGTCATATTGCATGGTACCCATTCCACGGGTCTCAACTCTCCAGGTTTAAGGGATTCTTCCTTCAGCTAAATCATGCATGTGGAACCCAGAGTATGATCAACCATGTGATTGGGAGACGTGTTCCAATATGTCTCAGGACTCGTCCCCTGGTACTCGGGTGCAACATTCCAGACGCTTTACTAACACTCTCCCGACTGGGAGAGTCAGTGCCTTTAACCTCCTGTTTGGCCCTGTTTGCAATTTCTGCGGCAGATGAACAGGAATAGGGAGAACCAATGAGAGACTAGCTGGAGGTGTCTGGACGGGCAAATTTAACTCTCATTTCCCACCAGGAAGAGGAATTAACCAAAGGCTCAGCGTGCCGTGCCGGAACCAGATTAGGGCCTGAAGCAATCCTGCGGTGTTGCGGCCAGCTCACAAGAAAGCGAGTTGAAGAAAGGAGCTCAGGGGCACTGTAATTCAAAAACCTGCAGAGTTATAAATGACAGCTATCGTCCAAAAATATACTGAAGTAAGGCTGCCAAGAAGACTTGAAAGTGGGGCAAAATTGCAGGAAACCGATTTCAGGAGGTAGACTGGAATTGCACTTAAAGCATAGGAAAAGAGGCAGAACGTCGACAATGATGCACTTGGCCAAAAAGGGCGTATGCGTTTTTTCCTGAATATATTCAGGAAAAAACGCATACGCACTTTTTGGCCAACCAAGCAAGCTTGCAAAGGAAATCTGCACTACAATGAAGTCTCACTTCCCCCCGGTCAAAAGGACCACTGAAAAAAGTGTATAATCCAGAAAGGCAGGACAGGCCATGGAGAACTTGGAGCCTTGTTATGCTGATGGGCGGGATGTATATTGCCAACAGCCACTTGGGAGAAGTGTATGGTGTTTCCTGAAACATCTAAAAAACAAAGCAACAGAGCCTAGGGCACTTCCACTTATGGCCCTATAGCTTAGGGAAATTAAAATCAAAAAGACACAGCCACCCCAACGTTTGGGACGGCTCTGTTTACAAGAAACTCGTTTACGGGACAAGTTCAATATCACAGAAAGTGAAAAATGGATAAAGAAGTTGTGGTATTTACGTACAATGCAATATCACTCAGCAATGAAATCTATGTCATCAGGCCTGTAAAGCATAGAGTGGATTCAGGTATGATGATTCTAACTGAAATAAGTCACACAGAAAAAGAAACATCATAAGATAACACTAATACACGGAGGGTAAACTTTGCTACACAGGAACTGGATTACAAAACAGAACAGGGTCTCAAATTTAGAAAACCAACTTATGCTTGCTTAAGGGAAAAGGTGAGTTGGGGTGCTGCATAAAACCAGAGATTGAAATGAGCACAGATAAAGTTCCTTAAGCCAAATATGTAATAGACAAGGGCTACTCCTTGCTCAACGAAATGGACTCAAAACCCCTTATTAAACGCCTAATAATGTACCTGACTAGTAAGTATCTTAAAACCTATGGATTGCTATGTCTCTGAAAGAGAATCAAGCGTGAGTACAGGGACATAAACGCAGCAGTGATAGGACTGGAGAGGTTCGGTGAGCAAATGAAGACCCTTTGAAGTCATATTGCATGGTACCCATTCCACGGGTCTCAACTCTCCAAGTTTAAGGGATTGTTCCTTCAGCTAAAAAATGCACGTGGAACACAGAGTGTGATCAACCGTGTGATTGGAAGATGTGTTCTAATATGTCTCAGTTCTCATCCCCTGGTACTCGGGTGCAAAATTGCAGACGCTTTACTAATATTCTCCCGACTTGGAGAGACAGTGCCTTTAACCTCCTGTTTGGCCCAGTTTGCAATTTCTGCGAAAGATGAACAGGAATAGGGAGAACCAATGAGAGACTAGCTGGAGGTGTCTGGACGGGCAAATTTAACTCTCATTTCCCACCAGGAAGAGGAATTAACCAAAGGCTCAGCGTGCCGTGCCAGAACCAGATTAGGGCCTGAAGCAATCCTGCGGTGTTGCAGCCAGCTCACAAGAAAGCGAGTTGAAGAAAGGAGCTCAGGGGCACTGTAATTCACAAACCTGCAGAGTTATAAATGACAGCTATCGTACAAAAATCTACTGAAGTAAGGCTGCCAAGAGGGCTTGAAACCGGGGTAGAATTGCAGGAAACCGATTTCAGGTGGTAGACTTGATTTGCATTTAAAGCATAGGAAAAGAGGCAGAAGGTCGACAATGATGCACTTGGCCAAAAAGCGCGTATGCTTTTTTTCCTGAATATATTCAGGAAAAAAAGCATACGCCCTTTTAGGCCAACCAAGCAAGCTTGCAAAGGAAATCTGCACTACAATGAAGTCTCACTTCCCCCCAGTCAAATGGGCCATCTGAAAAAAGTGTAAAATCCAGAAAGGCAGGACAGGCCATGGAGAACTGGGAGCCTTGTTATGCTGATGGGCGGGATGTAAATTGCCAACAGCCACTCAGGAGAAGTGTATGGTGTTTCCTGGAACATCTAAAACGAAGCAACAGAGCCTAGGGCACTTCCACTTTTGGTCCTATAGCTTAGGGAAATTAAAATCAAAAAGACACAGCCACCCCAAAGTTTGGGACGGCTCTGTTTACAAGAACCTCGTTTACGGTACAAGTTCAATTTCACAGAAAGCGAAAAATGGATAAAGAATGTGTGGTACTTACGTACAATGCAATATCACTCAGCAGTGAAATCTATGTCATCAGGCCCGTAGCAGCATAATGAGTGGATTCAGGTATGATGATTCTAACTGAAATAAGTCACACAGAAGAAGAAACATCATAAGATATCACTAATACACGGAATGTAAACTTGGCTACACAGGAACTGGATTACAAAACAGAACAGGGTCTCAAATTTAGAAAACCAACTTATGCTTGCTTAAGGCGAAAGGTGAGTTGGGGTGCTGCATAAAACCAGAGATTGAAATGAGCACAGATAAAGTTCCTTAAGCCAAATATGGAATAGACAAGAGCTACTCCTTGCTCAACGAAATGGACTCAACACCCCATATTAAACGCCTAAGAATGTACCTGACTAGTAAGTATCTTAAAACCTATGGATCGCTATGTCTGCGAAAGAGAATCAAGCGTGTGTACAGGGGCATAAACGCAGCAGTGATAGGATTGGAGAGGTTCGGTGAGCAAATGAAGACGCTTTGAAGTCATATTGCATGGTACCCATTCCACGGGTCTCAACTCTCCAGGTTTAAGGGATTCTTCCTTCAGCTAAATCATGCATGTGGAACCCGGAGTATGATCAACCGTGTGATCGGGAGACGTGTTCCAATATGTCTCCATTCTCGTACCCTGGTACTCGGGTGCAACATTCCAGATGCTTTACTAACACTCTCCCGACTTGGAGAGTCAGTGCCTTTAACCTCCTATTTGGCCCAGTTTGCAATTTCTGCGGAAGATGAACAGGAATAGGGAGAACCAATGAGAGACTAGCTGGAGGTGTCTGGACGGGCAATTTAACTCTCATTTCCCACCAGGAAGAGGAATTAACCAAAGGCTCAGCGTGCCGTGCCAGAACATGATTAGGGCCTGAAGCAATCCTGCGGTGTTGCGGCCAGCTCACAAGAAAGCGAGTTGAAGAAAGGAGCTCAGGGGCACTGTAATTCACAAACCTGCAGAGTTATAAATGACAGCTATCGTCAAAAAATATACTGAAGTAAGGCTGCCAAGAGGACTTGAAAGCGGGGCAGAATTGCAGGAAACCGATTTCAGGAGGTAGACTGGAATTGCATTTAAAGCATAGGAAAAGAGGCAGAACGTCGACAATGATGCACTTGGCCAAAAAGGACGTATGCGTTTTTTCCTGAATATATTCAGGAAAAAACGCATACGCCCTTTTTGGCCAACCAAGCAAGCTTGCAAAGGAAATCTGCACTACAATGAAGTCTCACTTCCCCCCGGTCAAAAGGGACATCTGAAAAAAGTGTAAAATCCAGAAAGGCAGGACAGGCCATGGAGCACTGGGAGCCTTGTTATGCTGATGGGAGGGATGTAATTTCCCAACAGCCACTCGGGAGAAGTGTATGGTGTTTCCTGAAACATCTAAAAAACAAAGCAACAGAGCCTAGGGCACTTCCACTTATGGTTCTATAGCTTAGGGAAATTAAAATCAAAAAGACACAGCCACCCCAAAGTTTGGGACGGCACTGTTTACAAGAACCGCGTTTATGGTACAAGTTCAATATCGCAGAAAGCGAAAAATGGATAAAGAAGGTGTGGTACTTACGTACAATTCAATATCACTCAGCAATGAAATCTATGTCATCAGGCCCGTAGCAGCATAATGAGTGGATTCAGGTATGATGATTCTAACTGAAATAAGTCACACAGAAAAAGAAACATCATAAGATATCACTAATACACGAAATGTAAACTTGGCTACACAGGAACTGGATTACAAAACAGAACAGGGTCTCAAATTTAGAAAACCAACTTATGCTTGCTTAAGGGGAAAGGTGAGTTGGAGTGCTGCATAAAACCAGAGGTTGAAATGAGCACAGATAAAGTTCCTTAAGCCAAATATGTAATAGACCAGAGCTACTCCTTCCTCAACGAAATGGACTCAACACCCCATATTAAATGCCTAAGAATGTACCTGACTAGTAAGTATCTTAAAACCTATGGATCGCTATGTCTCCGAAAGAGAATCAAGCGTGTGTACAGGGGCATAAACGCAGCAGTGATAGGATTGGAGAGGTTCGGTGAGCAAATGAAGACGCTTTGAAGTCATATTGCATGGTACCCATTCCACGGGTCTCAACTCTCCAGGTTTAAGGGATTCTTCCTTCAGCTAAATCATGCATGTGGAACCCAGAGTATGATCAACCGTGTGATCGGGAGACGTGTTCCAATATGTCTCAGGACTCGTCCCCTGGTACTCGGGTGCAACATTCCAGACGCTTTACTAACACTCTCCCGACTGGGAGAGTCAGTGCCTTTAACCTCCTGTTTGGCCCTGTTTGCAATTTCTGCGGCAGATGAACAGGAATAGGGAGAACCAATGAGAGACTAGCTGGAGGTGTCTGGACGGGCAAATTTAACTCTCATTTCCCACCAGGAAGAGGAATTAACCAAAGGCTCAGCGTGCCGTGCCGTAACCAGATTAGGGCCTGAAGCAATCCTGCGGTGTTGCGGCCAGCTCACAAGAAAGCGAGTTGAAGAAAGGAGCTCAGGGGCACTGTAATTCAAAAACCTGCAGAGTTATAAATGACAGCTATCGTCCAAAAATATACTGAAGTAAGGCTGCCAAGAAGACTTGAAAGTGGGGCAAAATTGCAGGAAACCGATTTCAGGAGGTAGACTGGAATTGCACTTAAAGCATAGGAAAAGAGGCAGAACGTCGACAATGATGTACTTGGCCAAAAAGGGCGTATGCGTTTTTTCCTGAATATATTCAGGAAAAAACGCATACGCACTTTTTGGCCAACCAAGCAAGCTTGCAAAGGAAATCTGCACTACAATGAAGTCTCACTTCCCCCCGGTCAAAAGGACCACTGAAAAAAGTGTATAATCCAGAAAGGCAGGACAGGCCATGGAGAACTTGGAGCCTTGTTATGCTGATGGGCGGGATGTATATTGCCAACAGCCACTTGGGAGAAGTGTATGGTGTTTCCTGAAACATCTAAAAAACAAAGCAACAGAGCCTAGGGCACTTCCACTTATGGCCCTATAGCTTAGGGAAATTAAAATCAAAAAGACACAGCCACCCCAACGTTTGGGATGGCTCTGTTTACAAGAAACTCGTTTACGGGACAAGTTCAATATCACAGAAAGTGAAAAATGGATAAAGAAGTTGTGGTATTTACGTACAATGCAATATCACTCAGCAATGAAATCTATGTCATCAGGCCCATAGCAGCATAATGAGTGGATTCAGGTATGATGATTCTAACTGAAATAAGTCACACAGAAAAAGAAACATCATAAGATATCACTAATACACGGAATGTAAACTTGGCTACACAGGAACTGGATTACAAAACAGAACAGGGTCTCCAATTTAGAAAACCAACTTATGCTTGCTTAAGGGGAAAGGTGAGTTGGGGTGCTGCATAAAACCAGAGATTGAAATGAGCACAGATAAAGTTCCTTAAGCCAAATATGTAATAGACAAGAGCTACTCCTTGCTCAACGAAATGCACTCAACACCCCATATTAAAAGCCTAAGAATGTACCAGACTAGTAAGTATCTTAAAACCTATGAATTGCTATGTCTCCGAAAGAGAATCAAGCGTGTGTACAGGGGCATAAATGCAGCAATGATAGGATTGGAGACATTCGGTGAGCAAATGAAAACCGTTTGAAATCATATTGCATGGTACCCATTCCACGGGTCTCAACTCTCCAGGTTTAAGGGATTCTTCCTTCAGCTAAATCATGCATGTGGAACCCAGAGTATGATAAACCATGTGATCGGGAGATGTGTTCCAATATGTCTCAGGACTCGTCCCCTGGTACTCGGGTGCAACATTCCAGACGCTTTACTAACACTCTCCCGACTTGGAGAGTCAGTGCCTTTAACCTCCTGTTTGGCCCAGTTTGCAATTTCGGCGGCAGATGAACAGGAATAGGGAGAACCAATGAGAGACTAGCTGGAGGTGTCTGGACGGGCAAATTTAACTCTCATTTCCCACCAGGAAGAGGAATTAACCAAAGGCTCAGCGTGCCATGCCAGAACAAGATTAGGGCCTGAAGCAATCCTGCAGTGTTGCAGCCAGCTCACAAGAAAGCGAGTTGAAGAAAGGAGCTCAGGGGCACTGTAATTCAAAAACCTGCAGAGTTATAAATGACAGCTATCGTCCAAAAATATACTGAAGTAAGGCTGCCAAGAGGACGTGAAAGCGTGGCAGAATTGCAGGAAACCGATTTCAGGAGGTACACTGGAATTGCATTTAAAGCATAGGAAAAGAGGCAAAACGTCGACAATGATGCACTTGGCCAAAAAGGGCGTATGCGTTTTTTCCTGAATATATTCAGGAAAAAACGCATACGCCCTTTTTGGCCAACCAAGCAAGCTTGCAAAGGAAATCTGCACTACAATGAAGTCTCACTTCCCCCCGGTCAAAAGGGCCACTGAAAAAAGTGTAAAATCCAGAAAGGCAGGACAGGCCATGGAGAACTGGGAGCCTTGTTATGCTGATGGGCGGGATGTATATTGCCAACAGCCACTCAGGGGAAGTGTATGGTGTTTCCTGAAACATCTAAAAAACAAAGCAACAGAGCCTAGGGCACTTCCACTTATGGCCCTATAGCTTAGGGAAATTAAAATCAAAAAGACACAGCCACCCCAACGTTTGGGACGGCTCTGTTTACAAGAAACTCGTTTACGGGACAAGTTCAATATCACAGAAAGTGAAAAATGGATAAAGAAGTTGTGGTATTACGTACAATGAAATATCACTCAGCAATGAAATCTATGTCATCAGGCCCGTAGCAGCATAATGAGTGGATTCAGTTATGATGATTCTAACTTAAATAAGTCACACAGAAAAAGAAACATCATAAGATATCACTAATACACGGAATGTAACCTTGGCTACACAGGAACTGGATTACAAAAGAGAACAGGGTCTCAAATTTAGAAAACCAACTTATGCTTGCTTAAGGGGAAAGGTGAGTTGGGGTGCTGCATAAAACCAGAGATTGAAATGAGCACAGATAAAGTTCCTTAAGCCAAATATGTAATAGACAAGAGCTACTCCTTGCTCAACGAAATGGACTCAACACCCCATATTAAACGCCTAAGAATGTACCTGACTAGTAAGTATCTTAAAACCTATGGATCGCTATGTCTCCGAAAGAGAATCAAGCGTGTGTACAGGGGCATAAACGCAGCAGTGATAGGATTGGAGAGGTTCGGTGAGCAAATGAAGACCCTTTGAAGTCATATTGCATGGTACCCATTCCACGGGTCTCAACTCTCCAGGTTTAAGGGATTCTTCCTTCAGCTAAATCATGCATGTGGAACCCAGAGTATGATCAACCATGTGATTGGGAGACGTGTTCCAATATGTCTCAGGACTCGTCCCCTGGTACTCGGGTGCAACATTCCAGACGCTTTACTAACACTCTCCCGACTGGGAGAGTCAGTGCCTTTAACCTCCTGTTTGGCCCTGTTTGCAATTTCTGCGGCAGATGAACAGGAATAGGGAGAACCAATGAGAGACTAGCTGGAGGTGTCTGGACGGGCAAATTTAACTCTCATTTCCCACCAGGAAGAGGAATTAACCAAAGGCTCAGCGTGCCATGCCGGAACCAGATTAGGGCCTGAAGCAATCCTGCGGTGTTGCGGCCAGCTCACAAGAAAGCGAGTTGAAGAAAGGAGCTCAGGGGCACTGTAATTCAAAAACCTGCAGAGTTATAAATGACAGCTATCGTCCAAAAATATACTGAAGTAAGGCTGCCAAGAAGACTTGAAAGTGGGGCAAAATTGCAGGAAACCGATTTCAGGAGGTAGACTGGAATTGCACTTAAAGCATAGGAAAAGAGGCAGAACGTCGACAATGATGCACTTGGCCAAAAAGGGCGTATGCGTTTTTTCCTGAATATATTCAGGAAAAAACGCATACGCACTTTTTGGCCAACCAAGCAAGCTTGCAAAGGAAATCTGCACTACAATGAAGTCTCACTTCCCCCCGGTCAAAAGGACCACTGAAAAAAGTGTATAATCCAGAAAGGCAGGACAGGCCATGGAGAACTTGGAGCCTTGTTATGCTGATGGGCGGGATGTATATTGCCAACAGCCACTTGGGAGAAGTGTATGGTGTTTCCTGAAACATCTAAAAAACAAAGCAACAGAGCCTAGGGCACTTCCACTTATGGCCCTATAGCTTAGGGAAATTAAAATCAAAAAGACACAGCCACCCCAAAGTTTGGGATGGCTCTGTTTACAAGAACCTCGTTTACGGTACAAGTTCAATTTCACAGAAAGCGAAAAATGGATAAAGAATGTGTGGTACTTACGTACAATGCAATATCACTCAGCAATGAAATCTATGTCATCAGGCCCATAGCAGCATAATGAGTGGATTCAGGTATGATGATTCTAACTGAAATAAGTCACACAGAAAAAGAAACATCATAAGATATCACTAATACACGGAATGTAAACTTGGCTACAGAGAACTGAATTACAAAACAGCACAGGGTGTCAAATTTAGAAAACCCACTTATGCTTGCTTAAGGGGAAAGGTGAGTTGGGGTGCTGCATAAACCAGAGATTGAAATGAGCACAGATAAAGTTCCTTAAGCCAAATATATAATAGACAAGAGCTACTCCTTGCTCAACGAAATGGACTCAACACCCCATATTAAACGCCTAAGAATGTACCTGACTAGTAAGTATCTTAAAACCTATGGATTGCTATGCCTCCGAAAGAGAATCAAGCATGTGTACAGGGGCATAAATGCTGCAATGATAGGATTGGAGACATTCGGTGAGCAAATGAAGACCCTTTGAAATCATATTGCATGGTACCCATTCCACGGGTCTCAACTCTCCAGGTTTAAGGGATTCTTCCTTCAGCTAAATCATGCATGTGGAACCCAGAGTATGATCAACCGTGTGATCGGGAGACGTGTTCCAATATGTCTCCATTCTCGTACCCTGGTACTCGGGTGCAACATTCCAGACGCTTTACTAACACTCTCCCGACTTGGAGAGTCAGTGCCTTTAACCTCCTGTTTGGCCCAGTTTGCAATTTCTGCGGAAGATGAACAGGAATAGGGAGAACCAATGAGAGACTAGCTGGAGGTGTCTGGACGGGCAATTTAACTCTCATTTCCCACCAGGAAGAGGAATTAACCAAAGGCTCAGCGTGCCGTGCCAGAACATGATTAGGGCCTGAAGCAATCCTGCGGTGTTGCGGCCAGCTCACAAGAAAGCGAGTTGAAGAAAGGAGCTCAGGGGCACTGTAATTCACAAACCTGCAGAGTTATAAATGACAGCTATCGTCAAAAAATATACTGAAGTAAGGCTGCCAAGAGGACTTGAAAGCGGGGCAGAATTGCAAGAAACCGATTTCAGGAGGTAGACGGGAATTGCATTTAAAGCATAGGAAAAGAGGCAGAAAGTCGACAATGATGCACTTGGCCAAAAAGGACGTATGCGTTTTTTCCTGAATATATTCAGGAAAAAACGCATATGCACTTTTTGGCCAACCAAGCAAGCTTGCAAAGGAAATCTGCACTATAATGAAGTCTCACTTCCCCACGGTCAAAAGGGCCATCTGAAGAAAGTGTAAAATCCAGAAAGGCAGGACAGGCCATGGAGAACTGGGAGCCTTGTTATGCTGATGGGCGGGATGTAAATTGCCAACAGCCACTCAGGAGAAGTGTATTGTGTTTCCTGGAACATCTAAAACGAAGCAACAGAGCCTAGGGCACTTCCACTTTTGGTCCTATAGCTTAGGGAAATTAAAATCAAAAAGACACAGCCACCCCAAAGTTTGGGACGGCTCTGTTTACAAGAACCTCGTTTACGGTACAAGTTCAATTTCACAGAAAGCGAAAAATGGATAAAGAATGTGTGGTACTTACGTACAATGCAATATCACTCAGCAGTGAAATCTATGTCATCAGGCCCGTAGCAGCATAATGAGTGGATTCAGGTATGATGATTCTAACTGAAATAAGTCACACAGAAGAAGAAACATCATAAGATATCACTAATACACGGAATGTAAACTTGGCTACACAGGAACTGGATTACAAAACAGAACAGGGTCTCAAATTTAGAAAACCAACTTATGCTTGCTTAAGGCGAAAGGTGAGTTGGGGTGCTGCATAAAACCAGAGATTGAAATGAGCACAGATAAAGTTCCTTAAGCCAAATATGGAATAGACAAGAGCTACTCCTTGCTCAACGAAATGGACTCAACACCCCATATTAAACGCCTAAGAATGTACCTGACTAGTAAGTATCTTAAAACCTATGGATCGCTATGTCTGCGAAAGAGAATCAAGCGTGTGTACAGGGGCATAAACGCAGCAGTGATAGGATTGGAGAGGTTCGGTGAGCAAATGAAGACGCTTTGAAGTCATATTGCATGGTACCCATTCCACGGGTCTCAACTCTCCAGGTTTAAGGGATTCTTCCTTCAGCTAAATCATGCATGTGGAACCCGGAGTATGATCAACCGTGTGATCGGGAGACGTGTTCCAATATGTCTCCATTCTCGTACCCTGGTACTCGGGTGCAACATTCCAGATGCTTTACTAACACTCTCCCGACTTGGAGAGTCAGTGCCTTTAACCTCCTATTTGGCCCAGTTTGCAATTTCTGCGGAAGATGAACAGGAATAGGGAGAACCAATGAGAGACTAGCTGGAGGTGTCTGGACGGGCAATTTAACTCTCATTTCCCACCAGGAAGAGGAATTAACCAAAGGCTCAGCGTGCCGTGCCAGAACATGATTAGGGCCTGAAGCAATCCTGCGGTGTTGCGGCCAGCTCACAAGAAAGCGAGTTGAAGAAAGGAGCTCAGGGGCACTGTAATTCACAAACCTGCAGAGTTATAAATGACAGCTATCGTCAAAAAATATACTGAAGTAAGGCTGCCAAGAGGACTTGAAAGCGGGGCAGAATTGCAGGAAACCGATTTCAGGAGGTAGACTGGAATTGCATTTAAAGCATAGGAAAAGAGGCAGAACGTCGACAATGATGCACTTGGCCAAAAAGGACGTATGCGTTTTTTCCTGAATATATTCAGGAAAAAACGCATACGCCCTTTTTGGCCAACCAAGCAAGCTTGCAAAGGAAATCTGCACTACAATGAAGTCTCACTTCCCCCCGGTCAAAAGGGACATCTGAAAAAAGTGTAAAATCCAGAAAGGCAGGACAGGCCATGGAGCACTGGGAGCCTTGTTATGCTGATGGGAGGGATGTAATTTCCCAACAGCCACTCGGGAGAAGTGTATGGTGTTTCCTGAAACATCTAAAAAACAAAGCAACAGAGCCTAGGGCACTTCCACTTATGGTTCTATAGCTTAGGGAAATTAAAATCAAAAAGACACAGCCACCCCAAAGTTTGGGACGGCTCTGTTTACAAGAACCGCGTTTATGGTACAAGTTCAATATCGCAGAAAGCGAAAAATGGATAAAGAAGGTGTGGTACTTACGTACAATTCAATATCACTCAGCAATGAAATCTATGTCATCAGGCCCGTAGCAGCATAATGAGTGGATTCAGGTATGATGATTCTAACTGAAATAAGTCACACAGAAAAAGAAACATCATAAGATATCACTAATACACGAAATGTAAACTTGGCTACACAGGAACTGGATTACAAAACAGAACAGGGTCTCAAATTTAGAAAACCAACTTATGCTTGCTTAAGGGGAAAGGTGAGTTGGAGTGCTGCATAAAACCAGAGGTTGAAATGAGCACAGATAAAGTTCCTTAAGCCAAATATGTAATAGACCAGAGCTACTCCTTCCTCAACGAAATGGACTCAACACCCCATATTAAATGCCTAAGAATGTACCTGACTAGTAAGTATCTTAAAACCTATGGATCGCTATGTCTCCGAAAGAGAATCAAGCGTGTGTACAGGGGCATAAACGCAGCAGTGATAGGATTGGAGAGGTTCGGTGAGCAAATGAAGACGCTTTGAAGTCATATTGCATGGTACCCATTCCACGGGTCTCAACTCTCCAGGTTTAAGGGATTCTTCCTTCAGCTAAATCATGCATGTGGAACCCAGAGTATGATCAACCGTGTGATCGGGAGACGTGTTCCAATATGTCTCAGGACTCGTCCCCTGGTACTCGGGTGCAACATTCCAGACGCTTTACTAACACTCTCCCGACTGGGAGAGTCAGTGCCTTTAACCTCCTGTTTGGCCCTGTTTGCAATTTCTGCGGCAGATGAACAGGAATAGGGAGAACCAATGAGAGACTAGCTGGAGGTGTCTGGACGGGCAAATTTAACTCTCATTTCCCACCAGGAAGAGGAATTAACCAAAGGCTCAGCGTGCCGTGCCGTAACCAGATTAGGGCCTGAAGCAATCCTGCGGTGTTGCGGCCAGCTCACAAGAAAGCGAGTTGAAGAAAGGAGCTCAGGGGCACTGTAATTCAAAAACCTGCAGAGTTATAAATGACAGCTATCGTCCAAAAATATACTGAAGTAAGGCTGCCAAGAAGACTTGAAAGTGGGGCAAAATTGCAGGAAACCGATTTCAGGAGGTAGACTGGAATTGCACTTAAAGCATAGGAAAAGAGGCAGAACGTCGACAATGATGTACTTGGCCAAAAAGGGCGTATGCGTTTTTTCCAGAATATATTCAGGAAAAAACGCATACGCACTTTTTGGCCAACCAAGCAAGCTTGCAAAGGAAATCTGCACTACAATGAAGTCTCACTTCCCCCCGGTCAAAAGGACCACTGAAAAAAGTGTATAATCCAGAAAGGCAGGACAGGCCATGGAGAACTTGGAGCCTTGTTATGCTGATGGGCGGGATGTATATTGCCAACAGCCACTTGGGAGAAGTGTATGGTGTTTCCTGAAACATCTAAAAAACAAAGCAACAGAGCCTAGGGCACTTCCACTTATGGCCCTATAGCTTAGGGAAATTAAAATCAAAAAGACACAGCCACCCCAACGTTTGGGATGGCTCTGTTTACAAGAAACTCGTTTACGGGACAAGTTCAATATCACAGAAAGTGAAAAATGGATAAAGAAGTTGTGGTATTTACGTACAATGCAATATCACTCAGCAATGAAATCTATGTCATCAGGCCCATAGCAGCATAATGAGTGGATTCAGGTATGATGATTCTAACTGAAATAAGTCACACAGAAAAAGAAACATCATAAGATATCACTAATACACGGAATGTAAACTTGGCTACACAGGAACTGGATTACAAAACAGAACAGGGTCTCCAATTTAGAAAACCAACTTATGCTTGCTTAAGGGGAAAGGTGAGTTGGGGTGCTGCATAAAACCAGAGATTGAAATGAGCACAGATAAAGTTCCTTAAGCCAAATATGTAATAGACAAGAGCTACTCCTTGCTCAACGAAATGCACTCAACACCCCATATTAAAAGCCTAAGAATGTACCAGACTAGTAAGTATCTTAAAACCTATGAATTGCTATGTCTCCGAAAGAGAATCAAGCGTGTGTACAGGGGCATAAATGCAGCAATGATAGGATTGGAGACATTCGGTGAGCAAATGAAAACCGTTTGAAATCATATTGCATGGTACCCATTCCACGGGTCTCAACTCTCCAGGTTTAAGGGATTCTTCCTTCAGCTAAATCATGCATGTGGAACCCAGAGTATGATAAACCATGTGATCGGGAGATGTGTTCCAATATGTCTCAGGACTCGTCCCCTGGTACTCGGGTGCAACATTCCAGACGCTTTACTAACACTCTCCCGACTTGGAGAGTCAGTGCCTTTAACCTCCTGTTTGGCCCAGTTTGCAATTTCGGCGGCAGATGAACAGGAATAGGGAGAACCAATGAGAGACTAGCTGGAGGTGTCTGGACGGGCAAATTTAACTCTCATTTCCCACCAGGAAGAGGAATTAACCAAAGGCTCAGCGTGCCATGCCAGAACAAGATTAGGGCCTGAAGCAATCCTGCAGTGTTGCAGCCAGCTCACAAGAAAGCGAGTTGAAGAAAGGAGCTCAGGGGCACTGTAATTCAAAAACCTGCAGAGTTATAAATGACAGCTATCGTCCAAAAATATACTGAAGTAAGGCTGCCAAGAGGACGTGAAAGCGTGGCAGAATTGCAGGAAACCGATTTCAGGAGGTACACTGGAATTGCATTTAAAGCATAGGAAAAGAGGCAAAACGTCGACAATGATGCACTTGGCCAAAAAGGGCGTATGCGTTTTTTCCTGAATATATTCAGGAAAAAACGCATACGCCCTTTTTGGCCAACCAAGCAAGCTTGCAAAGGAAATCTGCACTACAATGAAGTCTCACTTCCCCCCGGTCAAAAGGGCCACTGAAAAAAGTGTAAAATCCAGAAAGGCAGGACAGGCCATGGAGAACTGGGAGCCTTGTTATGCTGATGGGCGGGATGTATATTGCCAACAGCCACTCAGGGGAAGTGTATGGTGTTTCCTGAAACATCTAAAAAACAAAGCAACAGAGCCTAGGGCACTTCCACTTATGGCCCTATAGCTTAGGGAAATTAAAATCAAAAAGACACAGCCACCCCAACGTTTGGGACGGCTCTGTTTACAAGAAACTCGTTTACGGGACAAGTTCAATATCACAGAAAGTGAAAAATGGATAAAGAAGTTGTGGTACTTACGTACAATGAAATATCACTCAGCAATGAAATCTATGTCATCAGGCCCGTAGCAGCATAATGAGTGGATTCAGTTATGATGATTCTAACTTAAATAAGTCACACAGAAAAAGAAACATCATAAGATATCACTAATACACGGAATGTAACCTTGGCTACACAGGAACTGGATTACAAAAGAGAACAGGGTCTCAAATTTAGAAAACCAACTTATGCTTGCTTAAGGGGAAAGGTGAGTTGGGGTGCTGCATAAAACCAGAGATTGAAATGAGCACAGATAAAGTTCCTTAAGCCAAATATGTAATAGACAAGAGCTACTCCTTGCTCAACGAAATGGACTCAACACCCCATATTAAACGCCTAAGAATGTACCTGACTAGTAAGTATCTTAAAACCTATGGATCGCTATGTCTCCGAAAGAGAATCAAGCGTGTGTACAGGGGCATAAACGCAGCAGTGATAGGATTGGAGAGGTTCGGTGAGCAAATGAAGACCCTTTGAAGTCATATTGCATGGTACCCATTCCACGGGTCTCAACTCTCCAGGTTTAAGGGATTCTTCCTTCAGCTAAATCATGCATGTGGAACCCAGAGTATGATCAACCATGTGATTGGGAGACGTGTTCCAATATGTCTCAGGACTCGTCCCCTGGTACTCGGGTGCAACATTCCAGACGCTTTACTAACACTCTCCCGACTGGGAGAGTCAGTGCCTTTAACCTCCTGTTTGGCCCTGTTTGCAATTTCTGCGGCAGATGAACAGGAATAGGGAGAACCAATGAGAGACTAGCTGGAGGTGTCTGGACGGGCAAATTTAACTCTCATTTCCCACCAGGAAGAGGAATTAACCAAAGGCTCAGCGTGCCGTGCCGGAACCAGATTAGGGCCTGAAGCAATCCTGCGGTGTTGCGGCCAGCTCACAAGAAAGCGAGTTGAAGAAAGGAGCTCAGGGGCACTGTAATTCAAAAACCTGCAGAGTTATAAGTGACAGCTATCGTCCAAAAATATACTGAAGTAAGGCTGCCAAGAAGACTTGAAAGTGGGGCAAAATTGCAGGAAACCGATTTCAGGAGGTAGACTGGAATTGCACTTAAAGCATAGGAAAAGAGGCAGAATGTCGACAATGATGCACTTGGCCAAAAAGGGCGTATGCGTTTTTTCCTGAATATATTCAGGAAAAAACGCATACGCACTTTTTGGCCAACCAAGCAAGCTTGCAAAGGAAATCTGCACTACAATGAAGTCTCACTTCCCCCCGGTCAAAAGGACCACTGAAAAAAGTGTATAATCCAGAAAGGCAGGACAGGCCATGGAGAACTTGGAGCCTTGTTATGCTGATGGGCGGGATGTATATTGCCAACAGCCACTTGGGAGAAGTGTATGGTGTTTCCTGAAACATCTAAAAAACAAAGCAACAGAGCCTAGGGCACTTCCACTTATGGCCCTATAGCTTAGAGAAATTAAAATCAAAAAGACACAGCCACCCCAAAGTTTGGGACGGCTCTGTTTACAAGAACCTCGTTTACGGTACAAGTTCAATTTCACAGAAAGCGAAAAATGGATAAAGAATGTGTGGTACTTACGTACAATGCAATATCACTCAGCAATGAAATCTATGTCATCAGGCCCATAGCAGCATAATGAGTGGATTCAGGTATGATGATTCTAACTGAAATAAGTCACACAGAAAAAGAAACATCATAAGATATCACTAATACACGGAATGTAAACTTGGCTACACAGAACTGAATTACAAAACAGCACAGGGTGTCAAATTTAGAAAACCCACTTATGCTTGCTTAAGGGGAAAGGTGAGTTGGGGTGCTGCATAAACCAGAGATTGAAATGAGCACAGATAAAGTTCCTTAAGCCAAATATATAATAGACAAGAGCTACTCCTTGCTCAACGAAATGGACTCAACACCCCATATTAAACGCCTAAGAATGTACCTGACTAGTAAGTATCTTAAAACCTATGGATTGCTATGCCTCCGAAAGAGAATCAAGCATGTGTACAGGGGCATAAATGCTGCAATGATAGGATTGGAGACATTCGGTGAGCAAATGAAGACCCTTTGAAATCATATTGCATGGTACCCATTCCACGGGTCTCAACTCTCCAGGTTTAAGGGATTCTTCCTTCAGCTAAATCATGCATGTGGAACCCGGAGTATGATCAACCGTGTGATCGGGAGACGTGTTCCAATATGTCTCCATTCTCGTACCCTGGTACTCGGGTGCAACATTCCAGATGCTTTACTAACACTCTCCCGACTTGGAGAGTCAGTGCCTTTAACCTCCTATTTGGCCCAGTTTGCAATTTCTGCGGAAGATGAACAGGAATAGGGAGAACCAATGAGAGACTAGCTGGAGGTGTCTGGACGGGCAATTTAACTCTCATTTCCCACCAGGAAGAGGAATTAACCAAAGGCTCAGCGTGCCGTGCCAGAACATGATTAGGGCCTGAAGCAATCCTGCGGTGTTGCGGCCAGCTCACAAGAAAGCGAGTTGAAGAAAGGAGCTCAGGGGCACTGTAATTCACAAACCTGCAGAGTTATAAATGACAGCTATCGTCAAAAAATATACTGAAGTAAGGCTGCCAAGAGGACTTGAAAGCGGGGCAGAATTGCAGGAAACCGATTTCAGGAGGTAGACTGGAATTGCATTTAAAGCATAGGAAAAGAGGCAGAACGTCGACAATGATGCACTTGGCCAAAAAGGACGTATGCGTTTTTTCCTGAATATATTCAGGAAAAAACGCATATGCACTTTTTGGCCAACCAAGCAAGCTTGCAAAGGAAATCTGCACTATAATGAAGTCTCACTTCCCCACGGTCAAAAGGGCCATCTGAAGAAAGTGTAAAATCCAGAAAGGCAGGACAGGCCATGGAGAACTGGGAGCGTTGTTATGCTGATGGGCGGGATGTAAATTGCCAACAGCCACTCGGGAGAAGTGTATGGTGTTTCCTGAAACATATAAAAAACAAGCAACAGAGCCTAGGGCACTTCCACTTATGGTCCTATAGCTTAGGGAAATTAAAATCAAAAAGACACAGCCACCCCAAAGTTTGGGACGGCTCTGTTTACAAGAACCTCCTTTACGGTACAAGTTCAATTTCGCAGAAAGTGAAAAATGGATAAAGAAGTTGTGGTACTTACGTAAAATGCAATATCACACAGCAATGAAATCTATGTCATCATGCCCGTAGCAGCATAATGAGTGGATTCAGGTATGATGATTCTAACTGAAATAAGTCACAGAGAAAAAGAAACGTCATAAGATATCACTAATACACGGAATGTAAACTTGGCTACACAGGCACTGAATTACAAAACAGAACAGGGTCTCAAATTTAGAAAACCAACTTATGCTTGCTTAAGGGGAAAGGTGAGTTGGGGTGCTGCATAAAACCAGAGATTGAAATGAGCACAGATAAAGTTCCTTAAGCCAAATATGGAATAGACAAGAGCTACTCCTTGCTCAACGAAATGGACTCAACACCCCATATTAAACCCCTAAGAATGTACCTGACTAGTAAGTATCTTAAAACCTATGGATTGCTATGTCTCCGAAAGAGAATCAAGCGTGTGTACCGGGGCATAAACGCAGCAGTGATAGGATTGGAGAGGTTTGGTGAGCAAATGAAGACCCTTTGAAGTCATATTGCATGGTACCCATTCCACGGGTCTCAACTCTCCAGGTTTAAGGGATTCTTCCTTTAGCTAAAACATGCATGTGGATCCCAGAGTATGATCAACGGTGTGAGTGGGAGACGTTTTCAAATATGTCTCAGTTCTCGTACCCTGGGACTCGGGTGCAACATTCCAGACGCTTTATTAACACTCTCCCGACTTGGAGAGTCAGTGCCTTTAACCTCCTGTATGGCCCAGTTTGCAATTTCTGCGGAAGATGAACAGGAATAGGGAGAACCAATGAGAGACTAGCTGGAGGTGTCTGGACGGGCGAAAATAACTCTCATTTCCCACCAGGAAGAGGAATTAACCAAAGGCTCAGCATACCGTGCCGGAACCAGATTAGGGCCTGAAGCAATCCTGCGGTGTTGCGGCCAGCTCACAAGAAAGCGAGTTGAAGAAAGGAGCTCAGGGGCACTGTAATTCACAAACCTGCAGAGTTATAAATAACAGCTATTGTCCAAAAATATACTGAAGTAAGGCTGCCAAGAGGACTTGAAAGCGGTGCAGAATTGCAGGAAACCGATTTCAGGAGGTAGACTGGAATTGCATTTAAAGCATAGGAAAAGAGGCAGAACGTCCACAATGATGCACTTGGCCAAAAAGGGCGTATGCGTTTTTTCCTGAATATATTCAGGACAAAACACATACGCCCTTTTTGGCCAACCAAGCAAGCTTGCAAAGGAAATCTGCACTACAATGAAGTCTCACTTCCCCCCGGTCAAAAGGGCCATCTGAAAAAAGTGTAAAATCCAGAAAGGCAGGACAGGCCATGGAGAACTGGGAGCCTTGTTATGCTGATGGGCGGGATGTAAATTGCCAACAGCCACTCGGTAGAAGTGTATGGTGTTTCCTGAAACATCTAAAAAACTGAGGAACAGAGCCTAGGGCACTTCCACTTATGGTCCTATAGCTTAGGGAAATTAAAATCAAAAAGACACAGCCACCCCAAAGTTTGGGACAGCTCTGTTTACAAGAACCTCGTTTACGGTACAAGTTCAATATCGCAGAAAGCGAAAAATGGATAAAAAAGTTGTGGTACTTACATACAATGCAATATCACTCAGCAATAAAATCTATGTCATCATGCCCGTAGCAGCATAATGAGTGGATTCAGGTATGATGATTCTAACTGAAATAAGTCACACAGAAAGAGAAACGTCATAAGATATCACTAATACACGGAATGTAAACTTGGCTACAAAGGCACTGAATTACAAAACAGAACAGGGTCTCAAATTTAGAAAACCAACTTATGCTTGCTTAAGGGGAAAGGTGAGTTGGGGTGCTGCATAAAACAAAAGATTGAAATGAGCACAGATAAACTTCCTTAAGCCAAATATGTAATAGACAAGAGCTACTCCTTGTTCAACGAAATGGACTCAACACCCCATATTAAACGCCTAAGAATGTACCTGACTAGTAAGTGTCTTAAAACCTATGGATTGCTATGTCTCCGAAAGAGAACCAAGCGTGTGTACAGGGGCATAAACGCAGCAGTGATAGGATTGGAGAGGTTCGGTGAGCAAATGAAGACCCTTTGAAGTCACATTGCATGGTACCTATTCCACGGGTCTCAACTTCCAGGTTTAAGGGATTCTTCCTTCAGCTAAAACATGTATGTGGAACCCAGAGTATGATCAACCGTGTGAGTGGGAGACGTTTTCAAATATGTCTCAGTTCTCGTACCCTGGTACTCGGGTTCAACATTCCAGACGCTTTATTAACACTCTCCCGACTTGGAGAGTCAGTGCCTTTAACCTCCTGTATGGCCCAGTTTACAATTTCTGCGGAAGATGAACAGGAATAGGGAGAACCAATGAGAGACTAGCTGGAGGTGTCTGGACGGGCGAATTTAACTCTCATTTCCCACCAGGAAGAGGAATTAACCAAAGGCTCAGCATAGCGTGCCGGAACCAGATTAGGGCCTGAAGCTATCCTGCGGTGTTGCGGCCAGCTCACAAGAAAGCGAGTTGAAGAAAGGAGCTCAGGGGCACTGTAATTCACAAACCTGCAGAGTTATAAATGACAGCTATTGTCCAAAAATATACTGAAGTAAGGCTGCCAAGAGGACTTGAAAGCGGGGCAGAATTGCAGGAAACCGATTTCAGGAGGTAGACTGGAATTGCATTTAAAGCATAGGAAAAGAGGCAGAACGTCCACAATGATGCATTGGCCAAAAAGGGCGTATGCGTTTTTTCCTGAATATATTCAGGACAAAATACATACGCCCTTTTTGGCCAACCAAGCAAGCTTGCAAAGGAAATCTGCACTACAATGAAGTCTCACTTCCCCCCGGTCAAAAGGGCCATCTGAAAAAAGTGTAAAATCCAGAAAGGCAGGACAGGCCATGGAGAACTGGGAGCCTTGTTATGCTGATGGGCGGGATGTAAATTGCCAACAGCCACTCGGGAGAAGTGTATGGTGTTTCCTGAAACATCTAAAAAACTGAGGAACAGAGCCTAGGGCACTTCCACTTATGGTCCTATAGCTTAGGGAAATTAAAATCAAAAAGACACAGCCACCCCAAAGTTTGGGACGGCTCTGTTTACAAGAACGTCGTTTACGGTACAAGTTCAATATCGCACAAAGCGAAAAATGGATAAAGAAGTTGTGCTACTTATGCACAATGCAATATCACTCAACAATGAAATCTATGTCATCATGCCCATAGCAGCATAATGAGTGGATTCAGGTATGATGATTCTAACTGAAATAAGTCACACAGAAAAAGAAACGTCATAAGATATCACTAATACACGGAATGTAAACTTGGCTACACAGGCACTGAATTACAAAACAGAACAGGGTCTCAAATTTAGAAAACCAACTTATGCTTGCTTAAGGGGAAAGGTGAGTTGGGGTGCTGCATAAAACCAGAGATTGAAATGAGCACAGATAAAGTTCCTTAAGCCAAATATGTAATAGACAAGAGCTACTCCTTGCTCAACGAAATGGACTCAACACCCCATATTAAACGCCTAAGAATGTACCTGACTAGTAAGTATCTTAAAACCTATGGATTGCTATGTCTCCGAAAGAGAATCAAGCGTGTGTACAGGGGCATAAACGTAGCAGTGATAGGATTGGAGAGGTTTGGTGAGCAAATGAAGACCCTTTGAAGTCACATTGCATGGTACCCATTCCATGGGTCTCAACTCTCCAGGTTTAAGGGATTCTTCCTTCAGCTAAAACATGCATGTGGATCCCAGAGTATGATCAACCGTGTGAGTGGGAGACGTTTTCAAATATGTCTCAGTTCTCGTACCCTGGTTCCTGGGTGCAACATTCCAGACGCTTTATTAACACTCTCCCGACTTGGAGAGTCAGTGCCTTTAACCTCCTGTATGGCCCAGTTTGCAATTTCTGCGGAAGATGAACAGGAATAGGGAGAACCAATGAGAGACTAGCTGGAGGTGTCTGGACGGGCGAAATTAACTCTAATTTCCCACCAGGAAGAGGAATTAACCAAAGGCTCAGGATACCGTGCCGGAACCAGATTAGGACCTGAAGCAATCCTGCGGTGTTGCGGCCAGCTCACAAGAAAGCGAGTTGAAGAAAGGAGCTCAGGGGCACTGTAATTCACAAACCTGCAGAGTTATAAATGTCAGCTATTGTCCAAAAATACACTGAAGTAAGGCTGCCAAGAGGACTTGAAAGCGGGGCAGAATTGCAGGAAACCGATTTCAGGAGGAAGACTGGAATTGCATTTAAAGCATAGGAAAAGAGGCAGAACGTCCACAATGATGCACTTGGCCAAAAAGGGCATATGCGTTTTTTCCTGAATATATTCAGGACAAAACACATATGCCCTTTTTGGCCAACCAAGCAAGCTTGCAAAGGAAATCTGCACTACAATGAAGTCTCACTTCCCCACGATCAAAAGGGCCATCTGAAGAAAGTGTAAAATCCAGAAAGGCAGGACAGGCCATGGAGAACTGGGAGCCTTGTTATGCTGATGGGCGGGATGTAAATTGCCAACAGCCACTCAGGAGAAGTGTATGGTGTTTCCTGAAACATCTAAAAAACTGAGGAACAGAGCCTAGGGCACTTCCACTTATGGTCCTATAGCTTAGGGAAATTAAAATCAAAAAGACACAGCCACCCCAAAGTTTGGGACAGCTCTGTTTACAAGAACCTCGTTTACGGTACAAGTTCAATATCGCAGAAAGTGAAAAATGGATAAAAAAGTTGTGGTACTTACGTACAATGCAATATCACTCAGCAATGAAATCTATGTCATCATGCCCGTAGCAGCATAATGAGTGGATTCAGGTATGATGATTCTAACTGAAATAAGTCACACAGAAAAAGAAACGTCATAAGATATCACTAATACACGGAATGTAAACTTGGCCACACAGGCACTGAATTACAAAACAGAACAGGGTCTCAAATTTAGAAAACCAACTTATGCTTGCTTAAGCGGAAAGGTGAGTTGGGGTGCTGCATAAAACCAGAGATTGAAATGAGCACAGATAAAGTTCCTTAAGCCAAATATGTAATAGACAAGAGCTATTCCTTGCTCAACGAAATGAACTCAACACCCCATATTAAACGCCAATGAATGTACCTGTCTAGTAAGTATCTTAAAACCTATGGATTGCTATGTCTCTGAAAAAGAATCAACCATGTGTACAGGGGCATAAATG
Organism: Orcinus orca; assembly: GCF_937001465.1. Classification (NCBI taxonomy): domain Eukaryota; kingdom Metazoa; phylum Chordata; class Mammalia; order Artiodactyla; family Delphinidae; genus Orcinus; species Orcinus orca. Next base: position 22,569 of record NW_026044057.1, on the reverse strand, counting down.
CAGCAGTGATAGGATTGGAGAGGTTCGGTGAGCAAATGAAGACCCTTTGAAGTCATATTGCATGGTACCCATTCCACGGGTCTCAACTCTCCAGGTTTAAGGGATTCTTCCTTCAGCTAAAACATGCATGTGGAACCCAGAGTATGATCAACCGTGTGATCGGGAGACGTGTTCAAATATGTCTCCGTCCTCGTCCCCTGGTACTCGGGTGCAACATTCCAGATGCTTTACTAACACTCTCCCGACTTGGAGAGTCAGTGCCTTTAACCTCCTGTTTGGCCCAGTTTGCAAATTCCGCGGAAGATGAACAGGAATAGGGAGAACCAATGAGAGACTAGCTGGAGGTGTCTGGACGGGAAAATTTAACTCCCATTTGCCACCAGGAAGAGGAATTAACCAAAGGGTCAGCGTGCCGTGCCGGAACCAGATTAGGGCCTGAAGCAATCCTGCGGTGTTGCGGCCAGCTCACAAGAAAGCAAGTTGAAGAAAGGAGCTCAGGGGCAGTGTAATTAACAAACCTGCAGAGTTATAAATGACAACTATCGTCCAAAAATATACTGAAGTAAGGCTGCCAAGAGGACTTGAAAGCGGGGCAGAATTGCAAGAAACCGATTTCAGGAGGTAGACTGGAATTGCATTTAAAGCATAGGAAAAGAGGCAGAACGTCCACAATGATGCACTTGGCCAAAAAGGGCGTATGCGTTTTTTCCTGAATATATTCAGGAAAAAACGCATACGCCCTTTTTGGTCAACCAAGCAAGCTTGCAAAGGAAATCTGCACTACAATGAAGTCTCACTTCCCCCCGGTCAAAAGGGCCACTGAAAAAAGTGTAAAATCCAGAAAGGCAGGACAGGCCATGGAGAACTGGGAGCCTTGTTATGCTGATGGGCGGGATGTATATTGCCAACAGCCACTCAGGGGAAGTGTATGGTGTTTCCTGAAACATCTAAAAAGCAAAGCAACAGAGCCTAGGGCACTTCCACTTATGGCCTTATAGCTTAGGGAAATTAAAATCAAAAAGACACAGCCACCCCAACGTTTGGGACGGCTCTGTTTACAAGAAACTCGTTTACGGGACAAGTTCAATATCACAGAAAGTGGAAAATGGATAAAGAAGTTGTGGTACTTACGTACAATGAAATATCACTCAGCAATGAAATCTATGTCATCAGTCCCATAGCAGCATAATGAGTAGATTCAGTTATGATGATTCTAACTGAAATAAGTCACACAGAAAAAGAAACATCATAAGATATCACTAATACACGGAATGTAACCTTGGCTACACAGGAACTGGATTACAAAAGACAACAGGGTCTCAAATTTAGAAAACCAACTTATGCTTGCTTAAGGGGAAAGGTGAGTTGGGGTGCTGCATAAAACCAGAGATTGAAATGAGCACAGATAAAGTTCCTTAAGCCAAATATGTAATAGACAAGAGCTACTCCTTGCTCAACGAAATGGACTCAACACCCCATATTAAACGCCTAAGAATGTACCTGACTAGTAAGTATCTTAAAACCTATGGATCGCTATGTCTCCGAAAGAGAATCAAGCGTGTGTACAGGGGCATAAACGCAGCAGTGATAGGATTGGAGAGGTTCGGTGAGCAAATGAAGACCCTTTGAAGTCATATTGCATGGTACCCATTCCACGGGTCTCAACTCTCCAGGTTTAAGGGATTCTTCCTTCAGCTAAATCATGCATGTGGAACCCAGAGTATGATCAACAGTGTGATCGGGAGACGTGTTCCAACATGTCTCAGTTCTCGTCCCCTGGTACTCGGGTGCAATATTCCAGACGCTTTACTAACACTCTCCCGACTTGGAGAGTCAGTGCCTTTAACCTCCTGTTTGGCCCAGTTTGCAATTTCTGCGGAAGATGAACAGGAATAGGGAGAACCAATGAGAGACTAGCTGGAGGTGTCTGGACGGGAAAATTTAACTCTCATTTCCCACCAGGAAGAGGAATTATCCAAAGGCTCAGCGTGCCGTGCCGGAACCAGATTAGGGCCTGAAGCAATCCTGCGGTGTTGCGGCCAGCTCACAAGAAAGCGAGTTAAAGAAAAGAGCTCAGGGACACTGTAATTCACAAAACTGCAGAGTTATAAATGACAGCTATCGTCCAAAAATATACTGAAGTAAGGCTGCCAAGAGGACTTGAAAGCGGGGCAGAATTGCAGGAAACCGATTTCAGGAGGTAGACTGGAATTGCATTTAAAGCATAGGAAAAGAGGCAGAAGGTCCACAATGATGCACTTGGCCAAAAAGGGCGTATGCGTTTTTTCCTGAATATATTCAGGAAAAAACGCATACGCCCTTTTTGGCCAACGAAGAAAGCTTGCAAAGGAAATCTGCACTACAATGAAGTCTCACTTCCTCCTGGTCAAAAGGGCCATCTGAAAAAAGTGTAAACTCCAGAAAGGCAGGACAGGCCATGGAGAACTTGTTATGCTGATGGGTGGGATGTAAATTGCCAACAGCCACTCAGGAGAAGTGTATGGTGTTTCCTGAAACATCTAAAAAACAAATCAACAGAGCCTAGGGCACTTCCACTTATGGTCCTATAGCTTAGGGAAATTAAAATCAAAAAGACACAGCCACCCCAAAGTTTGGGATGGCTCTGTTTACAAGAACCTCGTTTACGGTACAAGTTCAATATTGCAGAAAGTGAAAAATGGATAAAGAAGTTTTGGTACTTACGTACAATGCAATATCACTCAGCAATGAAATCTATGTCATCAGGCACGTAGCAGAAAATGAGTGGGTTCAGGTATGATGATTCTAACTGAAATAAGTCACACAGAAAAAGAAACATCATAAGATATCACTAATACACGGAATGTAAACTTGGCTACACAGGAACTGGATTACAAAACAGAACAGGGTCTCAAATTTAGAAAACCAACTTATGCTTGCTTAAGGGGAAAGGTGAGTTGGGGTGCTGCATAAAACCAGAGATTGAAATGAGCACAGATAAAGTTCCTTAAGCCAAATATGGAATAGACAAGAGGTACTCCTTGCTCAACGAAATGGACTCAAAACCCCATGTTAAACACCTTATAATGTACCTGACTAGTAAGTATCTTAAAACCTAAAGATTGCTATGTCTCTGAAAGAGAATCAAGCGTGAGTACAGGGGCATAAACGCAGCAGTGATAGGATTGGAGAGGTTCGGTGAGCAAATGAAGACCCTTTGAAGTCATATTGCATGGTACCCATTCCACGGGTCTCAACTATCCAGGTTTAAGGGATTCTTCCTTCAGCTAAAACATGCATGTGGAACCCAGAGTATGATCAACCGTGTGATCGGGAGACGTGTTGAAATATGTCTCAGTTCTCGTCCCCTGGTACTCGGGTGCAACATTCCAGACGCTTTACTAACACTCTCCCGACTTGGAGAGTCAGTGCCTTTAACCTCCTGTTTGGCCCAGTTTGCAATTTCTGCGGAAGATGAACAGGAATAGGGAGAACCAATGAGAGACTAGCTGGAGGTGTCTGGACGGGCAATTTAACTCTCATTTCCCACCAGGAAGAGGAATTAACCAAAGGCTCAGCGTGCCATGCCAGAACATGATTAGGGCCTGAAGCAATCCTGCGGTGTTGCGGCCAGCTCACAAGAAAGCGAGTTGAAGAAAGGAGCTCAGGGGCACTGTAATTCACAAACCTGCAGAGTTATAAATGACAGCTATCGTCCAAAAATATACTGAAGTAAGGCTGCCAAGAGGACTTGAAAGCGGGGCAGAATTGCAGGAAACCGATTTCAGGAGGTAGACTGGAATTGCATTTAAAGCATAGGAAAAGAGGCAGAACGTCGACAATGATGCACTTGGCCAAAAAGGACGTATGCGTTTTTTCCTGAATATATTCAGGAAAAAACGCATATGCACTTTTTGGCCAACCAAGCAAGCTTGCAAAGGAAATCTGCACTATAATGAAGTCTCACTTCCCCACGGTCAAAAGGGCCATCTGAAGAAAGTGTAAAATCCAGAAAGGCAGGACAGGCCATGGAGAACTGGGAGCGTTGTTATGCTGATGGGCGGGATGTAAATTGCCAACAGCCACTCGGGAGAAGTGTATGGTGTTTCCTGAAACATATAAAAAACAAGCAACAGAGCCTAGGGCACTTCCACTTATGGTCCTATAGCTTAGGGAAATTAAAATCAAAAAGACACAGCCACCCCAAAGTTTGGGACGGCTCTGTTTACAAGAACCTCCTTTACGGTACAAGTTCAATTTCGCAGAAAGTGAAAAATGGATAAAGAAGTTGTGGTACTTACGTACAATGCAATATCACACAGCAATGAAATCTATGTCATCATGCCCGTAGCAGCATAATGAGTGGATTCAGGTATGATGATTCTAACTGAAATAAGTCACACAGAAAAAGAAACGTCATAAGATATCACTAATACACGGAATGTAAACTTGGCTACACAGGCACTGAATTACAAAACAGAACAGGGTCTCAAATTTAGAAAACCAACTTATGCTTGCTTAAGGGGAAAGGTGAGTTGGGGTGCTGCATAAAACCAGAGATTGAAATGAGCACAGATAAAGTTCCTTAAGCCAAATATGTAATAGACAAGAGCTACTCCTTGCTCAACGAAATGGACTCAACACCCCATATTAAACCCCTAAGAATGTACCTGACTAGTAAGTATCTTAAAACCTATGGATTGCTATGTCTCCGAAAGAGAATCAAGCGTGTGTACCGGGGCATAAACGCAGCAGTGATAGGATTGGAGAGGTTTGGTGAGCAAATGAAGACCCTTTGAAGTCACATTGCATGGTACCCATTCCACGGGTCTCAACTCTCCAGGTTTAAGGGATTCTTCCTTCAGCTAAAACATGCATGTGGATCCCAGAGTATGATCAACGGTGTGAGTGGGAGACGTTTTCAAATATGTCTCAGTTCTCGTACCCTGGGACTCGGGTGCAACATTCCAGACGCTTTATTAACACTCTCCCGACTTGGAGAGTCAGTGCCTTTAACCTCCTGTATGGCCCAGTTTGCAATTTCTGCGGAAGATGAACAGGAATAGGGAGAACCAATGAGAGACTAGCTGGAGGTGTCTGGACGGGCGAAAATAACTCTCATTTCCCACCAGGAAGAGGAATTAACCAAAGGCTCAGCATACCGTGCCGGAACCAGATTAGGGCCTGAAGCAATCCTGCGGTGTTGCGGCCAGCTCACAAGAAAGCGAGTTGAAGAAAGGAGCTCAGGGGCACTGTAATTCACAAACCTGCAGAGTTATAAATAACAGCTATTGTCCAAAAATATACTGAAGTAAGGCTGCCAAGAGGACTTGAAAGCGGTGCAGAATTGCAGGAAACCGATTTCAGGAGGTAGACTGGAATTGCATTTAAAGCATAGGAAAAGAGGCAGAACGTCCACAATGATGCACTTGGCCAAAAAGTGCGTATGCGTTTTTTTCTGAATATATTCAGGACAAAACACATACGCCCTTTTTGGCCAACCAAGCAAGCTTGCAAAGGAAATCTGCACTACAATGAAGTCTCACTTCCCCCCGGTCAAAAGGGCCATCTGAAAAAAGTGTAAAATCCAGAAAGGCAGGACAGGCCATGGAGAACTGGGAGCCTTGTTATGCTGATGGGCGGGATGTAAATTGCCAACAGCCACTCAGGAGAAGTGTATGGTGTTTCCTGAAACATCTAAAAAAGTGAGGAACAGAGCCTAGGGCACTTCCACTTATGGTCCTATAGCTTAGGGAAATTAAAATCAAAAAGACACAGCCACCCCAAAGTTTGGGACAGCTCTGTTTACAAGAACCTCGTTTACGGTACAAGTTCAATATCGCAGAAAGCGAAAAATGGATAAAAAAGTTGTGGTACTTACGTACAATGCAATATCACTCAGCAATAAAATCTATGTCATCATGCCCGTAGCAGCATAATGAGTGGATTCAGGTATGATGATTCTAACTGAAATAAGTCACACAGAAAGAGAAACGTCATAAGATATCACTAATACACGGAATGTAAACTTGGCTACACAGGAACTGGATTACAAAAGACAACAGGGTCTCAAATTTAGAAAACCAACTTATGCTTGCTTAAGGGGAAAGGTGAGTTGGGGTGCTGCATAAAACAAAAGATTGAAATGAGCACAGATAAACTTCCTTAAGCCAAATATGTAATAGACAAGAGCTACTCCTTGTTCAACGAAATGGACTCAACACCCCATATTAAACGCCTAAGAATGTACCTGACTAGTAAGTGTCTTAAAACCTATGGATTGCTATGTCTCCGAAAGAGAACCAAGCGTGTGTACAGGGGCATAAACGCAGCAGTGATAGGATTGGAGAGGTTCGGTGAGCAAATGAAGACCCTTTGAAGTCACATTGCATGGTACCTATTCCACGGGTCTCAACTTCCAGGTTTAAGGGATTCTTCCTTCAGCTAAAACATGTATGTGGAACCCAGAGTATGATCAACCGTGTGAGTGGGAGACGTTTTCAAATATGTCTCAGTTCTCGTACCCTGGTACTCGGGTGCAACATTCCAGACGCTTTATTAACACTCTCCCCGACTTGGAGAGTCAGTGCCTTTAACCTCCTGTATGGCCCAGTTTACAATTTCTGCGGAAGATGAACAGGAATAGGGAGAACCAATGAGAGGACTAGCTGGAGGTGTCTGGACGGGCGAATTTAACTCTCATTTCCCACCAGAAGAGGAATTAACCAAAGGCTCAGCATAGCGTGCCGGAACCAGATTAGGGCCTGAAGCTATCCTGCGGTGCTGCGGCCAGCTCACAAGAAAGCGAGTTGAAGAAAGGAGCTCAGGGGCACTGTAATTCACAAACCTGCAGAGTTATAAATGACAGCTATTGTCCAAAAATATACTGAAGTAAGGCTGCCAAGAGGACTTGAAAGCGGGGCAGAATTGCAGGAAACCGATTTCAGGAGGTAGACTGGAATTGCATTTAAAGCATAGGAAAAGAGGCAGAACGTCCACAATGATGCATTGGCCAAAAAGGGCGTATGCGTTTTTTCCTGAATATATTCAGGACAAAATACATACGCCCTTTTTGGCCAACCAAGCAAGCTTGCAAAGGAAATCTGCACTACAATGAAGTCTCACTTCCCCCGCGTCAAAAGGGGCCATCTGAAAAAAGTGTAAAATCCAGAAAGGCAGACAGGCCATGGAGAACTGGGAGCCTTGTTATGCTGATGGGCGGGATGTAAATTGCCAACAGCCACTCGGGAGAAGTGTATGGTGTTTCCTGAAACATCTAAAAAACTGAGGAACAGAGCCTAGGGCACTTCCACTTATGGTCCTATAGCTTAGGGAAATTAAAATCAAAAAGACACAGCCACCCCAAAGTTTGGGACGGCTCTGTTTACCAAGAACGTCGTTTACGGTACAAGTTCAATATCGCACAAAGCGAAAAATGGATAAAGAAGTTGTGCTACTTATGCACAATGCAATATCACTCAACAATGAAATCTATGTCATCATGCCCATAGCAGCATAATGAGTGGATTCAGGTATGATGATTCTAACTGAAATAAGTCACACAGAAAAAGAAACGTCATAAGATATCACTAATACACGGAATGTAAACTTGGCTACACAGGCACTGAATTACAAAACAGAACAGGGTCTCAAATTTAGAAAACCAACTTATGCTTGCTTAAGGGGAAAGGTGAGTTGGGGTGCTGCATAAAATCAGAGATTGAAATGAGCACAGATAAAGTTCCTTAAGCCAAATATGTAATAGACAAGAGCTACTCCTTGCTCAACGAAATGGACTCAACACCCCATATTAAACGCCTAAGAATGTACCTGACTAGTAAGTATCTTAAAACCTATGGATTGCTATGTCTCCGAAAGAGAATCAAGCGTGTGTACAGGGGCATAAACGTAGCAGTGATAGGATTGGAGAGGTTTGGTGAGCAAATGAAGACCCTTTGAAGTCACATTGCATGGTACCCATTCCATGGGTCTCAACTCTCCAGGTTTAAGGGATTCTTCCTTCAGCTAAAACATGCATGTGGATCCCAGAGTATGATCAACCGTGTGAGTGGGAGACGTTTTCAAATATGTCTCAGTTCTCGTACCCTGGTACTCGGGTGCAACATTCCAGACGCTTTATTAACACTCTCCCGACTTGGAGAGTCAGTGCCTTTAACCTCCTGTATGGCCCAGTTTGCAATTTCTGCGGAAGATGAACAGGAATAGGGAGAACCAATGAGAGACTAGCTGGAGGTGTCTGGACGGGCGAAATTAACTCTAATTTCCCACCAGGAAGAGGAATTAACCAAAGGCTCAGGATACCGTGCCGGAACCAGATTAGGACCTGAAGCAATCCTGCGGTGTTGCGGCCAGCTCACAAGAAAGCGAGTTGAAGAAAGGAGCTCAGGGGCACTGTAATTCACAAACCTGCAGAGTTATAAATGTCAGCTATTGTCCAAAAATACACTGAAGTAAGGCTGCCAAGAGGACTTGAAAGCGGGGCAGAATTGCAGGAAACCGATTTCAGGAGGAAGACTGGAATTGCATTTAAAGCATAGGAAAAGAGGCAGAACGTCCACAATGATGCACTTGGCCAAAAAGGGCATATGCGTTTTTTCCTGAATATATTCAGGACAAAACACATATGCCCTTTTTGGCCAACCAAGCAAGCTTGCAAAGGAAATCTGTACTACAATGAAGTCTCACTTCCCCACGATCAAAAGGGCCATCTGAAGAAAGTGTAAAATCCAGAAAGGCAGGACAGGCCATGGAGAACTGGGAGCCTTGTTATGCTGATGGGCGGGATGTAAATTGCCAACAGCCACTCGGGAGAAGTGTATGGTGTTTCCTGAAACATCTAAAAAACTGAGGAACAGAGCCTAGGGCACTTCCACTTATGGTCCTATAGCTTAGGGAAATTAAAATCAAAAAGACACAGCCACCCCAAAGTTTGGGACAGCTCTGTTTACAAGAACCTCGTTTACGGTACAACTTCAATATCGCAGAAAGCGAAAAATGGATAAAAAAGTTGTGGTACTTACGTACAATGCAATATCACTCAGCAATGAAATCTATGTCATCATGCCCGTAGCAGCATAATGAGTGGATTCAGGTATGATGTTTCTAACTGAAATAAGTCACACAGAAAAAGAAACGTCATAAGATATCACTAATACACGGAATGTAAACTTGGCCACACAGGCACTGAATTACAAAACAGAACAGGGTCTCAAATTTAGAAAACCAACTTATGCTTGCTTAAGCGGAAAGGTGAGTTGGGGTGCTGCATAAAACCAGAGATTGAAATGAGCACAGATAAAGTTCCTTAAGCCAAATATGTAATAGACAAGAGCTATTCCTTGCTCAACGAAATGGACTCAACACCCCATATCAAACGCCAATGAATGTACCTGTCTAGTAAGTATCTTAAAACCTATGGATTGCTATGTCTCTGAAAGAGAATCAACCATGTGTACAGGGGCATAAACGCAGCAGTGATAGGATTGGAGAGGTTCGGTGAGCAAATGAAGACCCTTTGAAGTCATATTGCATGGTACCCATTCCACGGGTCTCAACTCTCCAGGTTTAAGGGATTCTTCCTTCAGCTAAAACATGCATGTGGAACCCAGAGTATGATCAACCGTGTGATCGGGAGACGTGTTCAAATATGTCTCCGTCCTCGTCCCCTGGTACTCGGGTGCAACATTCCAGATGCTTTACTAACACTCTCCCGACTTGGAGAGTCAGTGCCTTTAACCTCCTGTTTGGCCCAGTTTGCAAATTCCGCGGAAGATGAACAGGAATAGGGAGAACCAATGAGAGACTAGCTGGAGGTGTCTGGACGGGAAAATTTAACTCTCATTTGCCACCAGGAAGAGGAATTAACCAAAGGGTCAGCGTGCCGTGCCGGAACCAGATTAGGGCCTGAAGCAATCCTGCGGTGTTGCGGCCAGCTCACAAGAAAGCAAGTTGAAGAAAGGAGCTCAGGGGCAGTGTAATTCACAAACCTGCAGAGTTATAAATGACAACTATCGTCCAAAAATATACTGAAGTAAGGCTGCCAAGAGGACTTGAAAGCGGGGCAGAATTGCAAGAAACCGATTTCAGGAGGTAGACTGGAATTGCATTTAAAGCATAGGAAAAGAGGCAGAACGTCCACAATGATGCACTTGGCCAAAAAGGGCGTATGCGTTTTTTCCTGAATATATTCAGGACAAAATACATACGCCCTTTTTGGCCAACCAAGCAAGCTTGCAAAGGAAATCTGCACTACAATGAAGTCTCACTTCCCCCCGGTCAAAAGGGCCATCTGAAAAAAGTGTAAAATCCAGAAAGGCAGGACAGGCCATGGAGAACTGGGAGCCTTGTTATGCTGATGGGCGGGATGTAAATTGCCAACAGCCACTCGGGAGAAGTGTATGGTGTTTCCTGAAACATCTAAAAAACTGAGGAACAGAGCCTAGGGCACTTCCACTTATGGTCCTATAGCTTAGGGAAATTAAAATCAAAAAGACACAGCCACCCCAAAGTTTGGGACGGCTCTGTTTACAAGAACGTCGTTTACGGTACAAGTTCAATATCGCACAAAGCGAAAAATGGATAAAGAAGTTGTGCTACTTATGCACAATGCAATATCACTCAACAATGAAATCTATGTCATCATGCCCATAGCAGCATAATGAGTGGATTCAGGTATGATGATTCTAACTGAAATAAGTCACACAGAAAAAGAAACGTCATAAGATATCACTAATACACGGAATGTAAACTTGGCTACACAGGCACTGAATTACAAAACAGAACAGGGTCTCAAATTTAGAAAACCAACTTATGCTTGCTTAAGGGGAAAGGTGAGTTGGGGTGCTGCATAAAATCAGAGATTGAAATGAGCACAGATAAAGTTCCTTAAGCCAAATATGTAATAGACAAGAGCTACTCCTTGCTCAACGAAATGGACTCAACACCCCATATTAAACGCCTAAGAATGTACCTGACTAGTAAGTATCTTAAAACCTATGGATTGCTATGTCTCCGAAAGAGAATCAAGCGTGTGTACAGGGGCATAAACGTAGCAGTGATAGGATTGGAGAGGTTTGGTGAGCAAATGAAGACCCTTTGAAGTCACATTGCATGGTACCCATTCCATGGGTCTCAACTCTCCAGGTTTAAGGGATTCTTCCTTCAGCTAAAACATGCATGTGGATCCCAGAGTATGATCAACCGTGTGAGTGGGAGACGTTTTCAAATATGTCTCAGTTCTCGTACCCTGGTACTCGGGTGCAACATTCCAGACGCTTTATTAACACTCTCCCGACTTGGAGAGTCAGTGCCTTTAACCTCCTGTATGGCCCAGTTTGCAATTTCTGCGGAAGATGAACAGGAATAGGGAGAACCAATGAGAGACTAGCTGGAGGTGTCTGGACGGGCGAAATTAACTCTAATTTCCCACCAGGAAGAGGAATTAACCAAAGGCTCAGGATACCGTGCCGGAACCAGATTAGGACCTGAAGCAATCCTGCGGTGTTGCGGCCAGCTCACAAGAAAGCGAGTTGAAGAAAGGAGCTCAGGGGCACTGTAATTCACAAACCTGCAGAGTTATAAATGTCAGCTATTGTCCAAAAATACACTGAAGTAAGGCTGCCAAGAGGACTTGAAAGCGGGGCAGAATTGCAGGAAACCGATTTCAGGAGGAAGACTGGAATTGCATTTAAAGCATAGGAAAAGAGGCAGAACGTCCACAATGATGCACTTGGCCAAAAAGGGCATATGCGTTTTTTCCTGAATATATTCAGGACAAAACACATATGCCCTTTTTGGCCAACCAAGCAAGCTTGCAAAGGAAATCTGTACTACAATGAAGTCTCACTTCCCCACGATCAAAAGGGCCATCTGAAGAAAGTGTAAAATCCAGAAAGGCAGGACAGGCCATGGAGAACTGGGAGCCTTGTTATGCTGATGGGCGGGATGTAAATTGCCAACAGCCACTCGGGAGAAGTGTATGGTGTTTCCTGAAACATCTAAAAAACTGAGGAACAGAGCCTAGGGCACTTCCACTTATGGTCCTATAGCTTAGGGAAATTAAAATCAAAAAGACACAGCCACCCCAAAGTTTGGGACAGCTCTGTTTACAAGAACCTCGTTTACGGTACAACTTCAATATCGCAGAAAGCGAAAAATGGATAAAAAAGTTGTGGTACTTACGTACAATGCAATATCACTCAGCAATGAAATCTATGTCATCATGCCCGTAGCAGCATAATGAGTGGATTCAGGTATGATGTTTCTAACTGAAATAAGTCACACAGAAAAAGAAACGTCATAAGATATCACTAATACACGGAATGTAAACTTGGCCACACAGGCACTGAATTACAAAACAGAACAGGGTCTCAAATTTAGAAAACCAACTTATGCTTGCTTAAGCGGAAAGGTGAGTTGGGGTGCTGCATAAAACCAGAGATTGAAATGAGCACAGATAAAGTTCCTTAAGCCAAATATGTAATAGACAAGAGCTATTCCTTGCTCAACGAAATGGACTCAACACCCCATATCAAACGCCAATGAATGTACCTGTCTAGTAAGTATCTTAAAACCTATGGATTGCTATGTCTCTGAAAGAGAATCAACCATGTGTACAGGGGCATAAACGCAGCAGTGATAGGATTGGAGAGGTTCGGTGAGCAAATGAAGACCCTTTGAAGTCATATTGCATGGTACCCATTCCACGGGTCTCAACTCTCCAGGTTTAAGGGATTCTTCCTTCAGCTAAAACATGCATGTGGAACCCAGAGTATGATCAACCGTGTGATCGGGAGACGTGTTCAAATATGTCTCCGTCCTCGTCCCCTGGTACTCGGGTGCAACATTCCAGATGCTTTACTAACACTCTCCCGACTTGGAGAGTCAGTGCCTTTAACCTCCTGTTTGGCCCAGTTTGCAAATTCCGCGGAAGATGAACAGGAATAGGGAGAACCAATGAGAGACTAGCTGGAGGTGTCTGGACGGGAAAATTTAACTCTCATTTGCCACCAGGAAGAGGAATTAACCAAAGGGTCAGCGTGCCGTGCCGGAACCAGATTAGGGCCTGAAGCAATCCTGCGGTGTTGCGGCCAGCTCACAAGAAAGCAAGTTGAAGAAAGGAGCTCAGGGGCAGTGTAATTCACAAACCTGCAGAGTTATAAATGACAACTATCGTCCAAAAATATACTGAAGTAAGGCTGCCAAGAGGACTTGAAAGCGGGGCAGAATTGCAAGAAACCGATTTCAGGAGGTAGACTGGAATTGCATTTAAAGCATAGGAAAAGAGGCAGAACGTCCACAATGATGCACTTGGCCAAAAAGGGCGTATGCGTTTTTTCCTGAATATATTCAGGAAAAAACGCATACGCCCTTTTTGGTCAACCAAGCAAGCTTGCAAAGGAAATCTGCACTAAAATGAAGTCTCACTTCCCTGCGGTCAAAAGGGCCATCTGAAAAAAGTGTAAAATCCAGAAAGGCAGGACAGGCTTTGGAGAACTGGGAGCCTTGTTATGCTGATGGGCGGGATGTAAATTGCCAACAGCCACTTGGGAGAAGTGTATGGTGCTTCCTGAAACATCTAAAAAACAAAGCAACAGAGCCTAGGGCACTTCCACTTATGGCCCTATAGCTTAGGGAAATTAAAATCAAAAAGACACAGCCACCCCAAAGTTTGGGACGGCTCTGTTTACAAGAACCTCGTTTACGGGACAAGTTCAATATCACAGAAAGTGAAAAATGGATAAAGAAGTTGTGGTACTTACGTACAATGCAATATCACTCAGCAATGAAATCTATGTCATCAGGCCCATATCAGCATAATGAGTGGATTCAGGTATGATGATTCTAACTGAAATAAGTCACACAGAAAAAGAAACATCATAAGATATCACTAATACACGGAATGTAAACTTGGCTACACAGGAACTGGATTACAAAACAGAACAGGGTCTCCAATTTAGAAAACCAACTTATGATTGCTTAAGGGGAAAGGTGAGTTGGGGTGCTGCATAAAACCAGAGATTGAAATGAGCACAGATAAAGTTCCTTAAGCCAAATATGTAATAGACAAGAGCTACTCCTTGCTCAAAGAAATGGACTCAACACCCCATATTAAAAGCCTAAGAATGTACCTGACTAGTAAGTATCTTAAAACCTATGAATTGCTATGTCTCCGAAAGAGAATCAAGCGTGTGTACAGGGGCATAAATGCAGCAATGATAGGATTGGAGACATTCGGTGAGCAAATGAAGACCCTTTGAAATCATATTGCATGGTACCCATTCCACGGGTCTCAACTCTCCAGGTTTAAGGGATTCTTCCTTCAGCTAAATCATGCATGTGAAACCCAGAGTATGATCAACAGTGTGATCGGGAGATGTGTTCCAATATGTCTCAGGACTCGTCCCCTGGTACTCGGGTGCAATATTCCAGACGCTTTACTAACACTCTCCTGACTTGGAGAGTCAGTGCCTTTAACCTCCTGTTTGGCCCAGTTTGCAATTTCGGCGGCAGATGAACAGGAATAGGGAGAACCAATGAGAGACTAGCTGGAGGTGTCTGGACAGGCAAATTTAACTCTCATTTCCCACCACGAAGAGGAATTAACCAAAGGCTCAGCGTGCCGTGCCGCAACCAGATTAGGGCCTGAAGCAATCCTGCAGTGTTGCAGCCAGCTCACAAGAAAGCGAGTTGAAGAAAGGAGCTCAGGGGCACTGTAATTCACAAACCAGCAGAGTTATAAATGACAGCTATCGTCCAAAAATATACTGAAGTAAGGCTGCCAAGAGGACGTGAAAGCGTGGCAGAATTGCAGGAAACCGATTTCAGGAGGTACACTGGAATTGCATTTAAAGCATAGGAAAAGAAGCAAAACGTCGACAATGATGCACTTGGCCAAAAAGGGCGTATGCGTTTTTTCCTGAATATATTCAGGAAAAAACGCATACGCCTTTTTGGCCAACCAAGCAAGCTTGCAAAGGAAATCTGCACTACAATGAAGTCTCACTTCCCCCCGGTCAAAAGGGCCACTGAAAATAGTGTAAAATCCAGAAAGGCAGGACAGGCCATGGAGAACTGGGAGCCTTGTTATGCTGATGGGCGGGATGTATATTGCCAACAGCCACTCAGGGGAAGTGTATGGTGTTTCCTGAAACATCTAAAAAACAAAGCAACAGAGCCTAGGGCACTTCCACTTATGGCCTTATAGCTTAGGGAAATTAAAATCAAAAAGACACAGCCACCCCAACGTTTGGGACGGCTCTGTTTACAAGAAACTCGTTTACGGGACAAGTTCAATATCACAGAAAGTGCAAAATGGATAAAGAAGTTGTGGTACTTACGTACAATGAAATATCACTCAGCAATGAAATCTATGTCATCAGGCCCATAGCAGCATAATGAGTGGATTCAGTTATGATGATTCTAACTGAAATAAGTCACACAGAAAAAGAAACATCATAAGATATCACTAATACACGGAATGTAACCTTGGCTACACAGGAACTGGATTACAAAAGACAACAGGGTCTCAAATTTAGAAAACCAACTTATGCTTGCTTAAGGGGAAAGGTGAGTTGGGGTGCTGCATAAAACCAGAGATTGAAATGACCACAGATAAAGTTCCTTAAGCCAAATATGTAATAGACAAGAGCTACTCCTTGCTCAACGAAATGGACTCAACACCCCATATTAAACGCCTAAGAATGTACCTGACTAGTAAGTATCTTAAAACCTATGGATCGCTATGTCTCCGAAAGAGAATCAAGCGTGTGTACAGGGGCATAAACGCAGCAGTGATAGGATTGGAGAGGTTCGGTGAGCAAATGAAGACCCTTTGAAGTCATATTGCATGGTACCCATTCCACGGGTCTCAACTCTCCAGGTTTAAGGGATTCTTCCTTCAGCTAAATCATGCATGTGGAACCCAGAGTATGATCAACCATGTGATCGGGAGACGTGTTCCAACATGTCTCAGTTCTCGTCCCCTGGTACTCGGGTGCAATATTCCAGACGCTTTACTAACACTCTCCCGACTTGGAGAGTCAGTGCCTTTAACCTCCTGTTTGGCCCAGTTTGCAATTTCTGCGGAAGATGAACAGGAATAGGGAGAACCAATGAGAGACTAGCTGGAGGTGTCTGGACGGGCAAATTTAACTCTCATTTCCCACCAGGAAGAGGAATTATCCAAAGGCTCAGCGTGCCGTGCCGGAACCAGATTAGGGCCTGAAGCAATCCTGCGGTGTTGCGGCCAGCTCACAAGAAAGCGAGTTAAAGAAAAGAGCTCAGGGACACTGTAATTCACAAAACTGCAGAGTTATAAATGACAGCTATCGTCCAAAAATATACTGAAGTAAGGCTGCCAAGAGGACTTGAAAGCGGGGCAGAATTGCAGGAAACCGATTTCAGGAGGTAGACTGGAATTGCATTTAAAGCATAGGAAAAGAGGCAGAACGTCCACAATGATGCACTTGGCCAAAAAGGGCGTATGCGTTTTTTCCTGAATATATTCAGGAAAAAACGCATACGCCCTTTTTGGCCAACGAAGAAAGCTTGCAAAGGAAATCTGCACTACAATGAAGTCTCACTTCCGCCTGGTCAAAAGGGCCATCTGAAAAAAGTGTAAACTCCAGAAAGGCAGGACAGGCCATGGAGAAATTGTTATGCTGATGGGTGGGATGTAAATTGCCAACAGCCACTCAGGAGAAGTGTATGGTGTTTCCTGAAACATCTAAAAAACAAATCAACAGAGCCTAGGGCACTTCCACTTATGGTCCTATAGCTTAGGGAAATTGAAATCAAAAAGACACAGCCACCCCAAAGTTTGGGATGGCTCTGTTTACAAGAACCTCGTTTACGGTACAAGTTCAATATTGCAGAAAGTGAAAAATGGATAAAGAAGTTTTGGTACTTACGTACAATGCAATATCACTCAGCAGTGAAATCTATGTCATCAGGCACGTAGCAGAAAATGAGTGGGTTCAGGTATGATGATTCTAACTGAAATAAGTCACACAGAAAAAGAAACATCATAAGATATCACTAATACACGGAATGTAAACTTGGCTACACAGGAACTGGATTACAAAACAGAACAGGGTCTCAAATTTAGAAAACCAACTTATGCTTGCTTAAGGGGAAAGGTGAGTTGGGGTGCTGCATAAAACCAGAGATTGAAATGAGCACAGATAAAGTTCCTTAAGCCAAATATGGAATAGACAAGAGGTACTCCTTGCTCAACGAAATGGACTCAAAACCCCATGTTAAACACCTTATAATGTACCTGACTAGTAAGTATCTTAAAACCTAAAGATTGCTATGTCTCTGAAAGAGAATCAAGCGTGAGTACAGGGGCATAAACGCAGCAGTGATAGGATTGGAGAGGTTCGGTGAGCAAATGAAGACCCTTTGAAGTCATATTGCATGGTACCCATTCCACGGGTCTCAACTCTCCAGGTTTAAGGGATTCTTCCTTCAGCTAAAACATGCATGTGGAACCCAGAGTATGATCAACCGTGTGATCGGGAGACGTGTTGAAATATGTCTCAGTTCTCGTCCCCTGGTACTCGGGTGCAACATTCCAGACGCTTTACTAACACTCTCCCGACTTGGAGAGTCAGTGCCTTTAACCTCCTGTTTGGCCCAGTTTGCAAATTCCACGGAAGATGAACAGGAATAGGGAGAACCAATGAGAGACTAGCTGGAGGTGTCTGGACGGGCAAATTTAACTCCCATTTCCCACCAGGAAGAGGAATTAACCAAAGGTTCAGCGTGCCGTGCCGGAACCAGATTAGGGCCTGAAGGAATCTTGCGGTGTTGCGGCCAGCTCACAAGAAAGCGAGTTTAAGAAAGCAGCTCTGGGGCACTGTAATTCACAAACCTGCAGAGTTATAAATGACAGATATCGTCCAAAAATATACTGAAGTAAGGCTGCCAAGAGGATTGAAAGCGCGGCAGAATTGCAGGAAACCGATTTCAGGAGGTAGACAGGAATTACATTTAAAGCATAGGAAATGAGGCAGAACGTCCACAATGATGCACTTGGCCAAAAAGGGCGTATGCGTTTTTTCCTGAATATATTCAGGAAAAAACGCATACGCCCTTTTGGCCAACCAAGCAAGCTTGCAAATGAAATCTGCACTATAATGAAGTCTCACTTCCCAACGGTCAAAAGGGCCATCTGAAGAAATTGTAAAATCCAGAAAGGCAGGACAGGCCATGGAGAACTGGGAGCCTTGTTATGCTGATGGGCGGGATGTAAATTGCCAACAGCCACTCGGGAGAAGTGTATGGTGTTTCCTGAAACATATAAAAAACAAGCAACAGAGCCTAGGGCACTTCCACTTATGGTCCTATAGCTTAGGGAAATTAAAATCAAAAAGACACAGCCACCCCAAAGTTTGGGACGGCTCTGTTTACAAGAACCTCCTTTACGGTACAAGTTCAATTTCGCAGAAAGTGAAAAATGGATAAAGAAGTTGTGGTACTTACGTACAATGCAATATCACACAGCAATGAAATCTATGTCATCATGCCCGTAGCAGCATAATGAGTGGATTCAGGTATGATGATTCTAACTGAAATAAGTCACACAGAAAAAGAAACGTCATAAGATATCACTAATACACGGAATGTAAACTTGGCTACACAGGCACTGAATTACAAAACAGAACAGGGTCTCAAATTTAGAAAACCAACTTATGCTTGCTTAAGGGGAAAGGTGAGTTGGGGTGCTGCATAAAACCAGAGATTGAAATGAGCACAGATAAAGTTCCTTAAGCCAAATATGTAATAGACAAGAGCTACTCCTTGCTCAACGAAATGGACTCAACACCCCATATTAAACCCCTAAGAATGTACCTGACTAGTAAGTATCTTAAAACCTATGGATTGCTATGTCTCCGAAAGAGAATCAAGCGTGTGTACCGGGGCATAAACGCAGCAGTGATAGGATTGGAGAGGTTTGGTGAGCAAATGAAGACCCTTTGAAGTCACATTGCATGGTACCCATTCCACGGGTCTCAACTCTCCAGGTTTAAGGGATTCTTCCTTCAGCTAAAACATGCATGTGGATCCCAGGGTATGATCAACGGTGTGAGTGGGAGACGTTTTCAAATATGTCTCAGTTCTCGTACCCTGGGACTCGGGTGCAACATTCCAGACGCTTTATTAACACTCTCCCGACTTGGAGAGTCAGTGCCTTTAACCTCCTGTATGGCCCAGTTTGCAATTTCTGCGGAAGATGAACAGGAATAGGGAGAACCAATGAGAGACTAGCTGGAGGTGTCTGGACGGGCGAAAATAACTCTCATTTCCCACCAGGAAGAGGAATTAACCAAAGGCTCAGCATACCGTGCCGGAACCAGATTAGGGCCTGAAGCAATCCTGCGGTGTTGCGGCCAGCTCACAAGAAAGCGAGTTGAAGAAAGGAGCTCAGGGGCACTGTAATTCACAAACCTGCAGAGTTATAAATAACAGCTATTGTCCAAAAATATACTGAAGTAAGTCTGCCAAGAGGACTTGAAAGCGGGGCAGAATTGCAGGAAACCGATTTCAGGAGGTAGACTGGAATTGCATTTAAAGCATAGGAAAAGAGGCAGAACGTCCACAATGATGCACTTGGCCAAAAAGGGCGTATGCGTTTTTTCCTGAATATATTCAGGACAAAACGCATACGCCCTTTTTGGCCAACCAAGCAAGCTTGCAAAGGAAATCTGCACTACAATGAAGTCTCACTTCCCCCCGGTCAAAAGGGCCATCTGAAAAAAGTGTAAAATCCAGAAAGGCAGGACAGGCCATGGAGAACTGGGAGCCTTGTTATGCTGATGGGCGGGATGTAAATTGCCAACAGCCACTCGGGAGAAGTGTATGGTGTTTCCTGAAACATCTAAAAAACTGAGGAACAGAGCCTAGGGCACTTCCACTTATGGTCCTATAGCTTAGGGAAATTAAAATCAAAAAGACACAGACACCCCAAAGTTTGGGACAGCTCTGTTTACAAGAACCTCGTTTACGGTACAACTTCAATATCGCAGAAAGCGAAAAATGGATAAAAAAGTTGTGGTACTTACGTACAATGCAATATCACTCAGCAATAAAATCTATGTCATCATGCCCGTAGCAGCATAATGAGTGGATTCAGGTATGATGATTCTAACTGAAATAAGTCACACAGAAAAAGAAACGTCATAAGATATCACTAATACACGGAATGTAAACTTGGCTACAAAGGCACTGAATTACAAAACAGAACAGGGTCTCAAATTTAGAAAACCAACTTGTGCTTGCTTAAGGGGAAAGGTGAGTTGGGGTGCTGCATAAAACAAAAGATTGAAATGAGCACAGATAAAGTTCCTTAAGCCAAATATGTAATAGACAAGGGCTACTCCTTGCTCAACGAAATGGACTCAAAACCCCATATTAAACGCCTAATAATGTACCTGACTAGTAAGTATCTTAAAACTTATGGATTGGTATGTCTCTGAAAGAGAATCAAGCCTGAGTACAGGGGCATAAACGCAGCAGTGATAGGATTGGAGAGGTTCGGTGAGCAAATGAAGACCCTTTGAAGTCATATTGCATGGTACCCATTCCACGGGTCTCAACTCTCCAAGTTTAAGGGATTCTTCCTTCAGCTAAAAAATGCATGTGGAACACAGAGTGTGTTCAACCGTGTGATCGGGAGACGTGTTCTAATATGTCTCAGTTCTCATTCCCTGGTACTCGGGTGCAACATTGCAGACGCTTTACTAACATTCTCCCGACATGGAGAGACAGTGCCTTTAACCTCCTGTTTGGCCCAGTTTGCAATTTCTGCGGAAGATGAACAGGAATAGGGAGAACCAATGAGAGACTAGCTGGAGGTGTCTGGACGGGCAAATTTAACTCTCATTTCCCACCAGGAAGAGGAATTAACCAAAGGCTCAGCGTGCCGTGCCGGAACCAGATTAGGGCCTGAAGCAATCCTGCGGTGTTGCGGCCAGCTCACAAGAAAGCGAGTTGAAGAAAGGAGCTCAGGGGCACTGTAATTCACAAACCTGCAAAGTTATAAATGACAGCTATCGTCCAAAAATATACTGAAGTAAGGCTGCCAAGAGGACTTGAAAGCAGGGCAGAATTGCAGGAAACCGATTTCAGGAGGTAGACTGGAATTACATTTAAAGCATAGGAAAAGAGGCAGAACTTCCACAATGATGCACTTGGCCAAAAAGGGCGTATGCGTTTTTTCCTGAATATATTCAGGAAAAAACGCATACGCCCTTTTTGGTCAACCAAGCAAGCTTACAAAGGAAATCTGCACTAAAATGAAGTCTCACTTCCCCGCGGTCAAAAGGGCCATCTGAAAAAAGTGTAAAATCCAGAAAGGCAGGACAGGCCATGGAGAACTGGGAGCCTTGTTATGCTGATGCGTGGGATGTAAATTGCCAGCAGCCAGTCCGGAGAAGTGTATGGTGTATCCTGAAACATCTAAAAAACAAAGCAACAGAGCCTAGGGCACTTCCACTTATGGTCCTATAGCATAGGGAAATTAAAATCAAAAAGACACAGCCACCCCAAAGTTTGGGACAGCTCTGTTTACAAGAACCTCGTTTATGGTACAATTTCAACATCGCAGAAAGTGAAAAATGGATAAAGAATTTGTGCTACTTACGTACAATGCAATATCACTCAGCAATGAAATATCTGTCAACAGGCCTGTAGCAGAAAATGAGTGGGTTCAGGTATGATGATTCTAACTGAAATAAGTCACACAGAAAAAGAAACATCCTAAGATATCACTAATACACGGAATGTAAACTTGGTTACACAGGAACTGGATTACAAAAGAGAACAGGGTCTCAAATTTAGAAAACCAACTTATGCTTGCTTAAGGCGAAAGGTGAGTTGGGGTGCTGCATAAAACCAGAGATTGAAATGAGCACAGATAAAGTTCCTTAAGCCAAATATGTAATAGACAAGAGCTATTCCTTGCTCAACGAAATGGACTCAACACCCCATATTAAACACCAATGAATGTACCTGTCTAGTAAGTATCTTAAAACCTATGGATTGCTATGTCTCTGAAAGAGAATCAACCGTGTGTACAGGGACATAAACGCAGCAGTGATAGGATTGGAGAGGTTCGGTGAGCAAATGAAGACCCTTTGAAGTCATATTGCATGGTACCCATTCCACGGGTCTCAACTCTCCAGGTTTAAGGGATTCTTCCTTCAGCTAAAACATGCATGTGGAACACAGAGTATGATCAACCGTGTGATCGGGATACGTGTTGAAATTTATCTCAGTTCTCGTCCCATGGTACTCGGGTGCAACATTCCAGACGCTTTACTAACACTCTCCCGACTTGGAGAGTCAGTGCCTTTAACCTCCTCTTTGGCCCAGTTTGCAAATTCCGTGGAAGATGAACAGGAATAGGGAGAACCAAAGAGAGACAAGCTGGAGGTGTCTGGACGGGCAAATTTAACTCCCATTTCCCACCAGGAAGAGGAATTAACGAAAGGCTCAGCGTGCCGTGCCGGAACCAGATTAGGGCCTGAAGCAATCCTGCGGTGTTGCGGCCAGCTCACAAGAAAG
>NW_026044056.1:0-39087 GCF_937001465.1 Orcinus orca | reverse complement strand
AACACGTACGCTCCCCCTAAAGCGTTGTCGTACCCTCACCTGGACCCTAAACCGTCCCCGTCCCCTAACCCTAACCCTAGCCCGAACCCTAACCCTAACCCTTCCCCGAAGCCTGACCCTCACCCGTCCCCTAATCCTAACCCGTACGCTGACACTCACCCGCGCCCTCACACGTACGCTCCCCCTAAAGCGTTGTCGTACTCTCACCTGGACCCTAAACCGTCCCCGTCCCCTAACCCTAACCCTAGCCCGAACCCTAACCCTAACCCTTCCCCGAAGCCTGACCCTCACCCGTCCCCTAATCCTAACCCGTACGCTGACACTCACCAGCGCCCTCACACGTACGCTCCCCCTAAAGCGTTGTCCTACCCTCACCTGGACCCTAAACCGTCCCCGTCCCCTAACCCTAACCCTAGCCCGAACCCTAACCCTAACCCTTCCCCGAAGCCTGACCCTCACCCGTCCCCTAATCCTAACCCGTACGCTGACACTCACCCGCGCCCTCACACGTACGCTCCCCCTAAAGCGTTGTCGTACCCTCACCTGGACCCTAAACCGTCCCCGTCCACTAACCCTAACCCTAGCCCGAACCCTAACCCTAACCCTTCCCCGAAGCCTGACCCTCACCGGTCCCCTAATCCTAACCTGTACGCTGACACTCACCCGCGCCCTCACACGTACGCTCCACCTAAAGCGTTGTCCTACCCTCACCTGGACCCTAAACCGTCCCCGTCCCCTAACCCTAACCCTAGCCCGAACCCTAACCCTAACCCTAACCCTTCCCCGAAGCCTGACCCTCACCCGTCCCATAATCCTAACCCGTACGCTGACACTCACCCGCGCCCTCACACGTACGCTCCCCCTAAAGCGTTGTCGTACCCTCACCTGGACCCTAAATCGTCCCCGTCCCCTAACCCTAACCCTAGCCCGAACCCTAACCCTAACCCTTCCCTGAAGCCTGACCCTCACCCTTCCCCTAATCCTATCCCGTAGGCTGACACTCACCCGCGCCCTCACACGTACGCTCCCCCTAAAGCGTTGTCGTACCCTCACCGGGACCCTAAACCGTCCCCGTCCCCTAACCCTAACCCTAGCCCGAACCCTAACCCTAACCCTAACCCTTCCCCGAAGCCTGACCCTCACCCGTCCCCTAATCCTAACCCGTACGCTGACACTCACCCGCACCCTCACACGTACGCTCCCCCTAAAGCGTTGTCGTACCCTCACCTGGACCCTAAACCGTCCCTGTCCCCTAACCCTAACCCTAGCCCGAACCCTAACCCTAACCCTTCCCCGAAGCCTGACCCTCACCCGTCCCCTAATCCTAACCCGTACGCTGACACTCACCCGCGCCCTCCCACGTTCGCTCCCCATAAAGCGTTGTCGCACCCTCACCTGGACCCTAAACCGTCCCCATCCCCTAACCCTAACCCTAGCCCGAACCCTAACCCTAAACCTTCCCCGAAGCCTGACCCTCACCCGTCCCCTAATCCTAACCTGTACGCTGACACTCACCCGCGCCCTCACACGTACGCTCCCCCTAAAGCGTTGTCGTACCCTCACCTGGACCCTAAACCGTCCCCGTCCCCTAACCCTAACCCTAGCCCGAACCCTAAGCCTAACCCTTCCCCGAAGCCTGACCCTCACCCGTCCCCTAATCCTAACCCGTACGCTGACACTCACCCGCACCCTCACACGTACGCTCCCCCTAAAGCGTTGTCGTACACTCACCTGTACCCTAAACCGGCCCCGTCCCCTGACCCTAACCCTAGCCCGAACCCTAAACCTAACCCTTCCCCGAAGCCTGACCCTCACCCGTCCCCTAATCCTAACCCGTAAGCTGATACTCACCCGCGCCCTCACACGTACGCTCCTCCTAAAACGTTGTCGTACCCTCACCTGGACCCTAGACCGTCCCCGTCCCCTAACCCTAACCCTAGCCCGAACCCTAACCCTAACCCTTCCCCGAAGCCTGACCCTCACCCGTCCCATAATCCTAACCCGTACGCTGACACTCACCCACGCCCTCACACGTACGCTCCCCCTAAAGCGTTGTCGTACCCTCACCTGGACCCTAAACCGTCCCCGTCCCCTAACCCTAACCCTCGCCCGAACCCTAACCCTAAACCTTCCCTGAAGCCTGACCCTCACCCGTCCCCTAATCCTAACCCGTACGCTGACACTCACCCGCGCCCTCACACGTACGCTACCCCTAAAGCGTTGTCGTACCCTCACCTGGACCCTAAACCGTCCCCGTCCCCTAACCCTAACCCTAGCCCGAACCCTAACCCTAACCCTTCCCCGAAGCCTGACCCTCACCCGTCCCCTAATCCTAACCCGTACGCTGACACTCACCCACGCCCTCACACGTACGTTCCCCCTAAAGCGTTGTCGTACCCTCACCTGGACCCTAAACCGTCCCCGTCCCCTAACCCTAACCCTAGCCCGAACCCTAACCCTAACCCTTCCCCAAAGCCTGACCCTCACCCGTCCCCTAATCCTAACCCGTACGCTGACACTCACCCGCGCCCTCACACGTACGCTCCCCCTAAAGCGTTGTCGTACCCTCACCTGGACCCTAAACCGTCCCCGTCCCCTAACCCTAACCCTAGCCCGAACCCTAACCCTAACCCTTCCCCGAAGCCTGACCCTCACCCGTCCCCTAATCCTAACCCGTACGCTGACACTCACCCACGCCCTCACACGTACGCTCCCCCTAAAGCGTTGTCGTACCCTCACCTGGACCCTAAACCGTCCCCGTCCCCTAACCCTAACCCTAGCCCGAACCCTAACCCTAACCCTTCCCCGAAGCCTGACCCTCACCCGTCCCCTAATCCTAACCCGTACGCTGACACTCACCCGCGCCCTCACACGTACGCTCCCTCTAAAGCGTTGTCGTACCCTCACCTGGACCCTAAACCGGCCCCGTCCCCTAACCCTAACCCTAGCCCGAACCCTAACCCTAACACTTCCCCGAAGCCTGACCCTCACCCGTCCCCTAATCCTAACCCGTACGCTGACACTCACCCGCGCCCTCACACGTACGCTCCCCCTAAAGCGTTGTCGTACCCTCACCTGGACCCTAAACCGTCCCCGTCCCCTAACCCTAACCCTAGCCCGAACCCTGACCCTAACCCTTCCCCGAAGCCTGACCCTCACCCGTCCCCTAATCCTAACCCGTACGCTGACACTCACCCGCGCCCTCACACGTACGCTCCCTCTAAAGCGTTGTCGTACCCTCACCTGGACCCTAAACCGGCCCCGTCCCCTAACCCTAACCCTAGCCCGAACCCTAACCCTAACACTTCCCCGAAGCCTGACCCTCACCCGTCCCCTAATCCTAACCCGTACGCTGACACTCACCCGCGCCCTCACACGTACGCTCCCCCTAAAGCGTTGTCGTACCCTCACCTGGACCCTAAACCGTCCCCGTCCCCTAACCCTAACCCTAGCCCGAACCCTAACCCTAACCCTTCCCCAAAGCCTGACCCTCACCCGTCCCCTAATCCTAAACCGTACGCTGACACTCACCCGCGCCCTCACACGTACGCTCCCCCTAAAGCGTTGTTGTACCCTCACATGGACCCTAGACCGTCCCCGTCCCCTAACCCTAACCCTAGCCCGAACCGTAACCCTAACACTTCCCCGAAGCCTGACCCTCACCCGTCCCCTAATCCTAAACCGTACGCTGACACTCACCCGCGCCCTCACACGTACGCTCCCCCTAAAGCGTTGTCGTACCCTCACCTGGACCCTAAACCGTCCCCGTCCCCTAACCCTAACCCTAGCCCGAACCCTGACCCTAACCCTTCCCCGAAGCCTGACCCTCACCCGTCCCCTAATCCTAACCCGTACGCTGACACTCACCCGCGCCCTCACACGTACGCTCCCTCTAAAGCGTTGTCGTACCCTCACCTGGACCCTAAACCGGCCCCGTCCCCTAACCCTAACCCTAGCCCGAACCCTAACCCTAACACTTCCCCGAAGCCTGACCCTCACCCGTCCCCTAATCCTAACCCGTACGCTGACACTCACCCGCGCCCTCACACGTACGCTCCCCCTAAAGCGTTGTCGTACCCTCACCTGGACCCTAAACCGTCCCCGTCCCCTAACCCTAACCCTAGCCCGAACCCTAACCCTAACCCTTCCCCAAAGCCTGACCCTCACCCGTCCCCTAATCCTAAACCGTACGCTGACACTCACCCGCGCCCTCACACGTACGCTCCCCCTAAAGCGTTGTTGTACCCTCACATGGACCCTAGACCGTCCCCGTCCCCTAACCCTAACCCTAGCCCGAAACGTAACCCTAACACTTCCCCGAAGCCTGACCCTCACCCGTCCCCTAATCCTAAACCGTACGCTGACACTCACCCGCGCCCTCACACGTACGCTCCCCCTAAAGCGTTGTCGTACCCTCACCTGGACCCTAAACCGGCCCCGTCCCCTAACCCTAACCCTAGCCCGAACCCTAACCCTAACCCTTCCCCGAAGCCTGACCCTCACCCGTCCCCTAATCCTAACCCGTACGCTGACACTCACCCGCGCCCTCACACGTACGCTCCCCCTAAAGCGTTGTTGTACTCTCACCTGGACCCTAAACCGTCCCCATCCCCTAACCCTAACCCTAGCCCGAACCCTAACCCTAACCCTTCCCCGAAGCCTGACCCTCACCCGTCCCCTAATCCTAACCCGTACGCTGACACTCACCAGCGCCCTCACACGTACGCTCCCCCTAAAGCGTTGTCCTACACTCACCTGGACCCTAAACCGTCCCCGTCCCCTAACCCTAACCCTAGCCCGAACCCTAACCCTAACCCTTCCCCGAAGCCTGACCCTCACCCGTCCCCTAATCCTAACCCGTACGCTGACACTCACCCGCGCCCTCACACGTACGCTCCCCCTAAAGCGTTGTCGTACCCTCACCTGGACCCTAAACCGTCCCCGTCCCCTAACCCTAACCCTAGCCCGAACCCTA
This sequence comes from Orcinus orca, assembly GCF_937001465.1. Classification (NCBI taxonomy): domain Eukaryota; kingdom Metazoa; phylum Chordata; class Mammalia; order Artiodactyla; family Delphinidae; genus Orcinus; species Orcinus orca. Next base: position 34,112 of record NW_026044056.1, on the reverse strand, counting down.
ACCCTAACACTTCCCCGAAGCCTGACCCTCACCCGTCCCCTAATCCTAACCTGTACGCTGACACTCACCCGCGCCCTCACACGTACGCTCCCCCTAAAGCGTTGTCCTACCCTCACCTGGACCCTAAACCGTCCCCGTCCCCTAACCCTAACCCTAGCCCGAACCCTAACCCTAACCCTTCCCCGAAGCCTGACCCTCACCCGTCCCCTAATCCTAACCCGTACGCTGACACTCACCCGCGCCCTCACACGTACGCTCCCCCTAAAGCGTTGTCGTACCCTCACCTGGACCCTAAACCGTCCCGGTCCCCTAACCCTAACCCTAGCCCGAACCCTAACCCTAACCCTTCCCCGAAGCCTGACCCTCACCCGTCCCCTAATCCTAACCCGTACGCTGACACTCACCCGCGCCCTCACACGTACGCTCCCCCTAAAGCGTTGTCGTACCCTTACCTGGACCCTAAACCGTCCCCGTCCCCTAACCCTAACCCTAGCCCGAACCCTAACCCTAACCCTTCCCCGAAGCCTGACCCTCACCCGTCCCCTAATCCTAACCCGTACGCTGACACTCACCCGCGCCCTCACACGTACGCTCCCCCTAAAGCGTTGTCGTACCCTCACCTGGACCCTAAACCGTCCCCGTCCCCTAACCCTAAACCTAGCCCGAACCCTAACCCTAACACTTCCCCGAAGCCTGACCCTCACCCGTCCCCTAATCCTAACCCGTACGCTGACACTCACCCGCGACCTCACACGTACGCTCCCCCTAAAGCGTTGTCGTACCCTCACCTGGACCCTAAACCGTCCCTGTCCCCTAACCCTAACCCTAGCCCGAACCCTAACCCTAACCCTTCCCCGAAGCCTGACCCTCACCCGTCCCCTAATCCTAACCCGTACGCTGACACTCACCCGCGCCCTCAAACGTACGCTCCCCCTAAAGCGTTGTCGTACCCTCACCTGGACCCTAAACCGTCCCCGTCCCCTAACCCTAACCCTAGCCCGAACCCTAAACCTAACCCTTCCCCAAAGCCTGACCCTCACCCGTCCCCTAATCCTAACCCGTACGCTGACACTCACCCGCGCCCTCACACGTACGCTCCCCCTAAAGCGTTGTCGTACCCTCACCTGGACCCTAAACCGTCCCGGTCCCCTAACCCTAACCCTAGCCCGAACCCTAACCCTAACCCTTCCCCGAAGCCTGACCCTCACCCGTCCCCTAATCCTAACCCGTACGCTGACACTCACCCGCGCCCTCACACGTACGGTCCGCCTAAAGCGTTGTCGTACCCTCACCTGGACCCTAGACAGTCCCCGTCCCCTAACCCTAACCCTAGCCCGAACCCTAACCCTAACCCTTCCCCGAAGCCTGACCCTCACCCGTCCCCTAATCCTAACCCGTACGCTGACACTCACCCGCGCCCTCACACGTACGCTCCCCCTAAAGCGTTGTCGTACCCTCACCTGGACCCTAAACCGTCCCCGTCCCCTAACCCTAACCCTAGCCCGAACCCTAACCCTAACCCTTCCCCGAAGCCTGACCCTCACCCGTCCCCTAATCCTAACCCGTACGCTGACACTCACCCGCGCCCTCACACGTACGCTCCCCCTAAAGCATTGTCGTACCCTCACCTGGACCCTAAACCGTCCCCGTCCCCTAACCCTAACCCTAGCCTGAACCCTAACCCTAACTCTTCCCCGAAGCCTGACCCTCACCCGTCCCCTAATCCTAACCCGTACGCTGACACTCACCCGCGCCCTCACACGTACGGTCCGCCTAAAGCGTTGTCGTACCCTCACCTGGACCCTAGACAGTCCCCGTCCCCTAACCCTAACCCTAGCCCGAACCCTAACCCTAACCCTTCCCCGAAGCCTGACCCTCACCCGTCCCCTAATCCTAACCCGTACGCTGACACTCACCCGCGCCCTCACACGTACGCTCCCCCTAAAGCATTGTCGTACCCTCACCTGGACCCTAAACCGTCCCCGTCCCCTAACCCTAACCCTAGCCCGAACCCTAACCCTAACCCTTCCCCGAAGCCTGACCCTCACCCGTCCCATAATCCTAACCCGTACGCTGACACTCACCCGCGCCCTCACACGTACTCTCCAACTAAAGCGTTGTCGTACCCTCACCTGGACCCTAAACCGGCCCCGTCCCCTAACCCTAACCCTAGCCCGAACCCTAACCCTAACCCTTCCCCGAAGCCTGACCCTCACCCGTCCCCTAATCCTAACCCGTACGCTGACACTCACCCGCGCCCTCACACGTACGCTCCCCCTAAAGCGTTGTTGTACTCTCACCTGGACCCTAAACCGTCCCCGTCCCCTAACCCTAACCCTAGCCCGAACCCTAACCCTAACCCTTCCCCGAAGCCTGACCCTCACCCGTCCCCTAATCCTAACCCGTACGCTGACACTCACCAGCGCCCTCACACGTACGCTCCCCCTAAAGCGTTGTCCTACACTCACCTGGACCCTAAACCGTCCCCGTCCCCTAACCCTAACCCTAGCCCGAACCCTAACCCTAACCCTTCCCCGAAGCCTGACCCTCACCCGTCCCCTAATCCTAACCCGTACGCTGACACTCACCCGCGCCCTCACACGTACGCTCCCCCTAAAGCGTTGTCGTACCCTCACCTGGACCCTAAACCGTCCCCGTCCACTAACCCTAACCCTAGCCCGAACCCTAACCCTAACCCTTCCCCGAAGCCTGACCCTCACCGGTCCCCTAATCCTAACCTGTACGCTGACACTCACCCGCGCCCTCACACGTACGCTCCACCTAAAGCGTTGTCCTACCCTCACCTGGACCCTAAACCGTCCCCGTCCCCTAACCCTAACCCTAGCCCGAACCCTAACCCTAACCCTAACCCTTCCCCGAAGCCTGACCCTCACCCGTCCCATAATCCTAACCCGTACGCTGACACTCACCCGCGCCCTCACACGTACGCTCCCCCTAAAGCGTTGTCGTACCCTCACCTGGACCCTAAATCGTCCCCGTCCCCTAACCCTAACCCTAGCCCGAACCCTAACCCTAACCCTTCCCTGAAGCCTGACCCTCACCCTTCCCCTAATCCTATCCCGTAGGCTGACACTCACCCGCGCCCTCACACGTACGCTCCCCCTAAAGCGTTGTCGTACCCTCACCGGGACCCTAAACCGTCCCCGTCCCCTAACCCTAACCCTAGCCCGAACCCTAACCCTAACCCTAACCCTTCCCCGAAGCCTGACCCTCACCCGTCCCCTAATCCTAACCCGTACGCTGACACTCACCCGCACCCTCACACGTACGCTCCCCCTAAAGCGTTGTCGTACCCTCACCTGGACCCTAAACCGTCCCTGTCCCCTAACCCTAACCCTAGCCCGAACCCTAACCCTAACCCTTCCCCGAAGCCTGACCCTCACCCGTCCCCTAATCCTAACCCGTACGCTGACACTCACCCGCGCCCTCCCACGTTCGCTCCCCATAAAGCGTTGTCGCACCCTCACCTGGACCCTAAACCGTCCCCATCCCCTAACCCTAACCCTAGCCCGAACCCTAACCCTAAACCTTCCCCGAAGCCTGACCCTCACCCGTCCCCTAATCCTAACCCGTACGCTGACACTCACCCGCGCCCTCACACGTACGCTCCCCCTAAAGCGTTGTCGTACCCTCACCTGGACCCTAAACCGTCCCCGTCCCCTAACCCTAACCCTAGCCCGAACCCTAAGCCTAACCCTTCCCCGAAGCCTGACCCTCACCCGTCCCCTAATCCTAACCCGTACGCTGACACTCACCCGCACCCTCACACGTACGCTCCCCCTAAAGCGTTGTCGTACACTCACCTGTACCCTAAACCGGCCCCGTCCCCTGACCCTAACCCTAGCCCGAACCCTAAACCTAACCCTTCCCCGAAGCCTGACCCTCACCCGTCCCCTAATCCTAACCCGTAAGCTGATACTCACCCGCGCCCTCACACGTACGCTCCTCCTAAAACGTTGTCGTACCCTCACCTGGACCCTAGACCGTCCCCGTCCCCTAACCCTAACCCTAGCCCGAACCCTAACCCTAACCCTTCCCCGAAGCCTGACCCTCACCCGTCCCATAATCCTAACCCGTACGCTGACACTCACCCACGCCCTCACACGTACGCTCCCCCTAAAGCGTTGTCGTACCCTCACCTGGACCCTAAACCGTCCCCGTCCCCTAACCCTAACCCTCGCCCGAACCCTAACCCTAAACCTTCCCTGAAGCCTGACCCTCACCCGTCCCCTAATCCTAACCCGTACGCTGACACTCACCCGCGCCCTCACACGTACGCTACCCCTAAAGCGTTGTCGTACCCTCACCTGGACCCTAAACCGTCCCCGTCCCCTAACCCTAACCCTAGCCCGAACCCTAACCCTAACCCTTCCCCGAAGCCTGACCCTCACCCGTCCCCTAATCCTAACCCGTACGCTGACACTCACCCACGCCCTCACACGTACGTTCCCCCTAAAGCGTTGTCGTACCCTCACCTGGACCCTAAACCGTCCCCGTCCCCTAACCCTAACCCTAGCCCGAACCCTAACCCTAACCCTTCCCCAAAGCCTGACCCTCACCCGTCCCCTAATCCTAACCCGTACGCTGACACTCACCCGCGCCCTCACACGTACGCTCCCCCTAAAGCGTTGTCGTACCCTCACCTGGACCCTAAACCGTCCCCGTCCCCTAACCCTAACCCTAGCCCGAACCCTAACCCTAACCCTTCCCCGAAGCCTGACCCTCACCCGTCCCCTAATCCTAACCCGTACGCTGACACTCACCCACGCCCTCACACGTACGCTCCCCCTAAAGCGTTGTCGTACCCTCACCTGGACCCTAAACCGTCCCCGTCCCCTAACCCTAACCCTAGCCCGAACCCTAACCCTAACCCTTCCCCGAAGCCTGACCCTCACCCGTCCCCTAATCCTAACCCGTACGCTGACACTCACCCGCGCCCTCACACGTACGCTCCCTCTAAAGCGTTGTCGTACCCTCACCTGGACCCTAAACCGGCCCCGTCCCCTAACCCTAACCCTAGCCCGAACCCTAACCCTAACACTTCCCCGAAGCCTGACCCTCACCCGTCCCCTAATCCTAACCCGTACGCTGACACTCACCCGCGCCCTCACACGTACGCTCCCCCTAAAGCGTTGTCGTACCCTCACCTGGACCCTAAACCGTCCCCGTCCCCTAACCCTAACCCTAGCCCGAACCCTGACCCTAACCCTTCCCCGAAGCCTGACCCTCACCCGTCCCCTAATCCTAACCCGTACGCTGACACTCACCCGCGCCCTCACACGTACGCTCCCTCTAAAGCGTTGTCGTACCCTCACCTGGACCCTAAACCGGCCCCGTCCCCTAACCCTAACCCTAGCCCGAACCCTAACCCTAACACTTCCCCGAAGCCTGACCCTCACCCGTCCCCTAATCCTAACCCGTACGCTGACACTCACCCGCGCCCTCACACGTACGCTCCCCCTAAAGCGTTGTCGTACCCTCACCTGGACCCTAAACCGTCCCCGTCCCCTAACCCTAACCCTAGCCCGAACCCTAACCCTAACCCTTCCCCAAAGCCTGACCCTCACCCGTCCCCTAATCCTAAACCGTACGCTGACACTCACCCGCGCCCTCACACGTACGCTCCCCCTAAAGCGTTGTTGTACCCTCACATGGACCCTAGACCGTCCCCGTCCCCTAACCCTAACCCTAGCCCGAACCGTAACCCTAACACTTCCCCGAAGCCTGACCCTCACCCGTCCCCTAATCCTAAACCGTACGCTGACACTCACCCGCGCCCTCACACGTACGCTCCCCCTAAAGCGTTGTCGTACCCTCACCTGGACCCTAAACCGTCCCCGTCCCCTAACCCTAACCCTAGCCCGAACCCTGACCCTAACCCTTCCCCGAAGCCTGACCCTCACCCGTCCCCTAATCCTAACCCGTACGCTGACACTCACCCGCGCCCTCACACGTACGCTCCCTCTAAAGCGTTGTCGTACCCTCACCTGGACCCTAAACCGGCCCCGTCCCCTAACCCTAACCCTAGCCCGAACCCTAACCCTAACACTTCCCCGAAGCCTGACCCTCACCCGTCCCCTAATCCTAACCCGTACGCTGACACTCACCCGCGCCCTCACACGTACGCTCCCCCTAAAGCGTTGTCGTACCCTCACCTGGACCCTAAACCGTCCCCGTCCCCTAACCCTAACCCTAGCCCGAACCCTAACCCTAACCCTTCCCCAAAGCCTGACCCTCACCCGTCCCCTAATCCTAAACCGTACGCTGACACTCACCCGCGCCCTCACACGTACGCTCCCCCTAAAGCGTTGTTGTACCCTCACATGGACCCTAGACCGTCCCCGTCCCCTAACCCTAACCCTAGCCCGAACCGTAACCCTAACACTTCCCCGAAGCCTGACCCTCACCCGTCCCCTAATCCTAAACCGTACGCTGACACTCACCCGCGCCCTCACACGTACGCTCCCCCTAAAGCGTTGTCGTACCCTCACCTGGACCCTAAACCGGCCCCGTCCCCTAACCCTAACCCTAGCCCGAACCCTAACCCTAACCCTTCCCCGAAGCCTGACCCTCACCCGTCCCCTAATCCTAACCCGTACGCTGACACTCACCCGCGCCCTCACACGTACGCTCCCCCTAAAGCGTTGTTGTACTCTCACCTGGACCCTAAACCGTCCCCATCCCCTAACCCTAACCCTAGCCCGAACCCTAACCCTAACCCTTCCCCGAAGCCTGACCCTCACCCGTCCCCTAATCCTAACCCGTACGCTGACACTCACCAGCGCCCTCACACGTACGCTCCCCCTAAAGCGTTGTCCTACACTCACCTGGACCCTAAACCGTCCCCGTCCCCTAACCCTAACCCTAGCCCGAACCCTAACCCTAACCCTTCCCCGAAGCCTGACCCTCACCCGTCCCCTAATCCTAACCCGTACGCTGACACTCACCCGCGCCCTCACACGTACGCTCCCCCTAAAGCGTTGTCGTACCCTCACCTGGACCCTAAACCGTCCCCGTCCCCTAACCCTAACCCTAGCCCGAACCCTAACCCTAACACTTCCCCGAAGCCTGACCCTCACCCGTCCCCTAATCCTAACCTGTACGCTGACACTCACCCGCGCCCTCACACGTACGCTCCCCCTAAAGCGTTGTCCTACCCTCACCTGGACCCTAAACCGTCCCCGTCCCCTAACCCTAAACCTAGCCCGAACCCTAACCCTAACCCTTCCCCGAAGCCTGACCCTCACCCGTCCCCTAATCCTAACCCGTACGCTGACACTCACCCGCGCCCTCACACGTACGCTCCCCCTAAAGCGTTGTCGTACCCTCACCTGGACCCTAAACCGTCCCGGTCCCCTAACCCTAACCCTAGCCCGAACCCTAACCCTAACCCTTCCCCGAAGCCTGACCCTCACCCGTCCCCTAATCCTAACCCGTACGCTGACACTCACCCGCGCCCTCACACGTACGCTCCCCCTAAAGCGTTGTCGTACCCTTACCTGGACCCTAAACCGTCCCCGTCCCCTAACCCTAACCCTAGCCCGAACCCTAACCCTAACCCTTCCCCGAAGCCTGACCCTCACCCGTCCCCTAATCCTAACCCGTACGCTGACACTCACCCGCGCCCTCACACGTACGCTCCCCCTAAAGCGTTGTCGTACCCTCACCTGGACCCTAAACCGTCCCCGTCCCCTAACCCTAAACCTAGCCCGAACCCTAACCCTAACACTTCCCCGAAGCCTGACCCTCACCCGTCCCCTAATCCTAACCCGTACGCTGACACTCACCCGCGACCTCACACGTACGCTCCCCCTAAAGCGTTGTCGTACCCTCACCTGGACCCTAAACCGTCCCCGTCCCCTAACCCTAACCCTAGCCCGAACCCTAACCCTAACCCTTCCCCGAAGCCTGACCCTCACCCGTCCCCTAATCCTAACCCGTACGCTGACACTCACCCGCGCCCTCAAACGTACGCTCCCCCTAAAGCGTTGTCGTACCCTCACCTGGACCCTAAACCGTCCCCGTCCCCTAACCCTAACCCTAGCCCGAACCCTAAACCTAACCCTTCCCCAAAGCCTGACCCTCACCCGTCCCCTAATCCTAACCCGTACGCTGACACTCACCCGCGCCCTCACACGTACGCTCCCCCTAAAGCGTTGTCGTACCCTCACCTGGACCCTAAACCGTCCCGGTCCCCTAACCCTAACCCTAGCCCGAACCCTAACCCTAACCCTTCCCCGAAGCCTGACCCTCACCCGTCCCCTAATCCTAACCCGTACGCTGACACTCACCCGCGCCCTCACACGTACGGTCCGCCTAAAGCGTTGTCGTACCCTCACCTGGACCCTAGACAGTCCCCGTCCCCTAACCCTAACCCTAGCCCGAACCCTAACCCTAACCCTTCCCCGAAGCCTGACCCTCACCCGTCCCCTAATCCTAACCCGTACGCTGACACTCACCCGCGCCCTCACACGTACGCTCCCCCTAAAGCGTTGTCGTACCCTCACCTGGACCCTAAACCGTCCCCGTCCCCTAACCCTAACCCTAGCCCGAACCCTAACCCTAACCCTTCCCCGAAGCCTGACCCTCACCCGTCCCCTAATCCTAACCCGTACGCTGACACTCACCCGCGCCCTCACACGTACGCTCCCCCTAAAGCATTGTCGTACCCTCACCTGGACCCTAAACCGTCCCCGTCCCCTAACCCTAACCCTAGCCTGAACCCTAACCCTAACTCTTCCCCGAAGCCTGACCCTCACCCGTCCCCTAATCCTAACCCGTACGCTGACACTCACCCGCGCCCTCACACGTACGGTCCGCCTAAAGCGTTGTCGTACCCTCACCTGGACCCTAGACAGTCCCCGTCCCCTAACCCTAACCCTAGCCCGAACCCTAACCCTAACCCTTCCCCGAAGCCTGACCCTCACCCGTCCCCTAATCCTAACCCGTACGCTGACACTCACCCGCGCCCTCACACGTACGCTCCCCCTAAAGCATTGTCGTACCCTCACCTGGACCCTAAACCGTCCCCGTCCCCTAACCCTAACCCTAGCCCGAACCCTAACCCTAACCCTTCCCCGAAGCCTGACCCTCACCCGTCCCATAATCCTAACCCGTACGCTGACACTCACCCGCGCCCTCACACGTACTCTCCAACTAAAGCGTTGTCGTACCCTCACCTGGACCCTAAACCGGCCCCGTCCCCTAACCCTAACCCTAGCCCGAACCCTAACCCTAACCCTTCCCCGAAGCCTGACCCTCACCCGTCCCCTAATCCTAACCCGTACGCTGACACTCACCCGCGCCCTCACACGTACGCTCCCCCTAAAGCGTTGTTGTACTCTCACCTGGACCCTAAACCGTCCCCGTCCCCTAACCCTAACCCTAGCCCGAACCCTAACCCGAACCCTTCCCCGAAGCCTGACCCTCACCCGTCCCCTAATCCTAACCCGTACGCTGACACTCACCAGCGCCCTCACACGTACGCTCCCCCTAAAGCGTTGTCCTACACTCACCTGGACCCTAAACCGTCCCCGTCCCCTAACCCTAACCCTAGCCCGAACCCTAACCCTAACCCTTCCCCGAAGCCTGACCCTCACCCGTCCCCTAATCCTAACCCGTACGCTGACACTCACCCGCGCCCTCACACGTACGCTCCCCCTAAAGCGTTGTCGTACCCTCACCTGGACCCTAAACCGTCCCCGTCCCCTAACCCTAACCCTAGCCCGAACCCTAACCCTAACACTTCCCCGAAGCCTGACCCTCACCCGTCCCCTAATCCTAACCTGTACGCTGACACTCACCCGCGCCCTCACACGTACGCTCCCCCTAAAGCGTTGTCCTACCCTCACCTGGACCCTAAACCGTCCCCGTCCCCTAACCCTAACCCTAGCCCGAACCCTAACCCTAACCCTTCCCCGAAGCCTGACCCTCACCCGTCCCCTAATCCTAACCCGTACGCTGACACTCACCCGCGCCCTCACACGTACGCTCCCCCTAAAGCGTTGTCGTACCCTCACCTGGACCCTAAACCGTCCCGGTCCCCTAACCCTAACCCTAGCCCGAACCCTAACCCTAACCCTTCCCCGAAGCCTGACCCTCACCCGTCCCCTAATCCTAACCCGTACGCTGACACTCACCCGCGCCCTCACACGTACGCTCCCCCTAAAGCGTTGTCGTACCCTTACCTGGACCCTAAACCGTCCCCGTCCCCTAACCCTAACCCTAGCCCGAACCCTAACCCTAACCCTTCCCCGAAGCCTGACCCTCACCCGTCCCCTAATCCTAACCCGTACGCTGACACTCACCCGCGCCCTCACACGTACGCTCCCCCTAAAGCGTTGTCGTACCCTCACCTGGACCCTAAACCGTCCCCGTCCCCTAACCCTAAACCTAGCCCGAACCCTAACCCTAACACTTCCCCGAAGCCTGACCCTCACCCGTCCCCTAATCCTAACCCGTACGCTGACACTCACCCGCGACCTCACACGTACGCTCCCCCTAAAGCGTTGTCGTACCCTCACCTGGACCCTAAACCGTCCCCGTCCCCTAACCCTAACCCTAGCCCGAACCCTAACCCTAACCCTTCCCCGAAGCCTGACCCTCACCCGTCCCCTAATCCTAACCCGTACGCTGACACTCACCCGCGCCCTCAAACGTACGCTCCCCCTAAAGCGTTGTCGTACCCTCACCTGGACCCTAAACCGTCCCCGTCCCCTAACCCTAACCCTAGCCCGAACCCTTAACCTAACCCTTCCCCAAAGCCTGACCCTCACCCGTCCCCTAATCCTAACCCGTACGCTGACACTCACCCGCGCCCTCACACGTACGCTCCCCCTAAAGCGTTGTCGTACCCTCACCTGGACCCTAAACCGTCCCGGTCCCCTAACCCTAACCCTAGCCCGAACCCTAACCCTAACCCTTCCCCGAAGCCTGACCCTCACCCGTCCCCTAATCCTAACCCGTACGCTGACACTCACCCGCGCCCTCACACGTACGGTCCGCCTAAAGCGTTGTCGTACCCTCACCTGGACCCTAGACAGTCCCCGTCCCCTAACCCTAACCCTAGCCCGAACCCTAACCCTAACCCTTCCCCGAAGCCTGACCCTCACCCGTCCCCTAATCCTAACCCGTACGCTGACACTCACCCGCGCCCTCACACGTACGCTCCCCCTAAAGCGTTGTCGTACCCTCACCTGGACCCTAAACCGTCCCCGTCCCCTAACCCTAACCCTAGCCCGAACCCTAACCCTAACCCTTCCCCGAAGCCTGACCCTCACCCGTCCCCTAATCCTAACCCGTACGCTGACACTCACCCGCGCCCTCACACGTACGCTCCCCCTAAAGCATTGTCGTACCCTCACCTGGACCCTAAACCGTCCCCGTCCCCTAACCCTAACCCTAGCCTGAACCCTAACCCTAACTCTTCCCCGAAGCCTGACCCTCACCCGTCCCCTAATCCTAACCCGTACGCTGACACTCACCCGCGCCCTCACACGTACGGTCCGCCTAAAGCGTTGTCGTACCCTCACCTGGACCCTAGACAGTCCCCGTCCCCTAACCCTAACCCTAGCCCGAACCCTAACCCTAACCCTTCCCCGAAGCCTGACCCTCACCCGTCCCCTAATCCTAACCCGTACGCTGACACTCACCCGCGCCCTCACACGTACGCTCCCCCTAAAGCATTGTCGTACCCTCACCTGGACCCTAAACCGTCCCCGTCCCCTAACCCTAACCCTAGCCCGAACCCTAACCCTAACCCTTCCCCGAAGCCTGACCCTCACCCGTCCCATAATCCTAACCCGTACGCTGACACTCACCCGCGCCCTCACACGTACTCTCCAACTAAAGCGTTGTCGTACCCTCACCTGGACCCTAAACCGTCCCCGTCCCCTAACCCTAACCCTAGCCTGAACCCTAACCCTAACCCTTCCCCGAAGCCTGACCCTCACCCGTCCCCTAATCCTAACCCGTACGCTGACACTCACCCGCGCCCTCACACGTACGCTCCCCCTAAGGCGTTGTCGTACCCTTACCTGGACCCTAAACCGTCCCCGTCCCCTAACCCTAACCCTAGCCCGAACCCTAACCCTAACCCTTCCCCGAAGCCTGACCCTCACCCGTCCCCTAATCCTAACCCGTACGCTGACACTCACCCGCGCCCTCACACGTACGCTGCCCCTAAAGCGTTGTCGTACCCTCACCTGGACCCTAAACCGTCCCCGTCCCCTAACCCTAACCCTAGCCCGAACCCTAACCCTAACCCTTCCCTGAAGCCTGACCCTCACCCGTCCCCTAATCCTAAACCGTACGCTGACACTCACCCGCGCCCTCACACGTACGCTCCCCCTAAAGCGTTGTCGTACCCTCACCTGGACCCTAAACCGGCCCCGTCCCCTAACCCTAACCCTAGCCCGAACCCTAACCCTAACCCTTCCCCGAAGCCTGACCCTCACCCGTCCCCTAATCCTAACCCGTACGCTGACACTCACCCGCGCCCTCACACGTACGCTCCCCCTAAAACGTTGTTGTACTCTCACCTGGACCCTAAACCGTCCCCGTCCCCTAACCCTAACCCTAGCCCGAACCCTAACCCTAACCCTTCCCCGAAGCCTGACCCTCACCCGTCCCCTAATCCTAACCCGTACGCTGACACTCACCAGCGCCCTCACACGTACGCTCCCCCTAAAGCGTTGTCCTACCCTCACCTGGACCCTAAACCGTCCCCGTCCCCTAACCCTAACCCTAGCCCGAACCCTAACCCTAACCCTTCCCCGAAGCCTGACCCTCACCCGTCCCCTAATCCTAACCCGTACGCTGACACTCACCCGCGCCCTCACACGTACGCTCCCCCTAAAGCGTTGTCGTACCCTCACCTGGACCCTAAACCGTCCCCGTCCCCTAACCCTAACCCTAGCCCGAACCCTAACCCTAACACTTCCCCGAAGCCTGACACTCACCCGTCCCCTAATCCTAACCCGTACGCTGACACTCACCCGCGCCCTCACACGTACGCTCCCCCTAAAGCGTTGTCCTACCCTCACCTGGACCCTAAACCGTCCCCGTCCCCTAACCCTAACCCTAGCCCGAACCCTAACCCTAACCCTTCCCCGAAGCCTGACCCTCACCCGTCCCCTAATCCTAACCCGTACGCTGACACTCACCCGCGCCCTCACACGTACGCTCCCCCTAAAGCGTTGTCGTACCCTCACCTGGACCCTAAACCGTCCCGGTCCCCTAACCCTAACCCTAGCCCGAACCCTAACCCTAACCCTTCCCCGAAGCCTGACCCTCACCCGTCCCCTAATCCTAACCCGTACGCTGACACTCACCCACGCCCTCACACGTACGCTCCCCCTAAAGCGTTGTCGTACCCTCACCTGGACCCTAAACCGTCCCCGTCCCCTAACCCTAACCCTAGCCCGAACCCTAACCCTAACCCTTCCCCGAAGCCTGACCCTCACCCGTCCCCTAATCCTAACCCGTACGCTGACACTCACCCGCGCCCTCACACGTACGCTCCCCCTAAAGCGTTGTCGTACCCTCACCTGGACCCTAAACCGTCCCCGTCCCCTAACCCTAAACCTAGCCCGAACCCTAACCCTAACACTTCCCCGAAGCCTGACCCTCACCCGTCCCCTAATCCTAACCCGTACGCTGACACTCACCCGCGACCTCACACGTACGCTCCCCCTAAAGCGTTGTCGTACCCTCACCTGGACCCTAAACCGTCCCCGTCCCCTAACCCTAACCCTAGCCCGAACCCTAACCCTAACCCTTCCCCGAAGCCTGACCCTCACCCGTCCCCTAATCCTAACCCGTACGCTGACACTCACCCCCGCCCTCAAACGTACGCTCCCCCTAAAGCGTTGTCGTACCCTCACCTGGACCCTAAACCGTCCCCGTCCCCTAACCCTAACCCTAGCCCGAACCCTAAACCTAACCCTTCCCCAAAGCCTGACCCTCACCCGTCCCCTAATCCTAACCCGTACGCTGACACTCACCCGCGCCCTCACACGTACGCTCCCCCTAAAGCGTTGTCGTACCCTCACCTGGACCCTAAACCGTCCCGGTCCCCTAACCCTAACCCTAGCCCGAACCCTAACCCTAACCCTTCCCCGAAGCCTGACCCTCACCCGTCCCCTAATCCTAACCCGTACGCTGACACTCACCCGCGCCCTCACACGTACGGTCCGCCTAAAGCGTTGTCGTACCCTCACCTGGACCCTAGACAGTCCCCGTCCCCTAACCCTAACCCTAGCCCTAACCCTAACCCTAACCCTTCCCCGAAGCCTGACCCTCACCCGTCCCCTAATCCTAACCCGTACGCTGACACTCACCCGCGCCCTCACACGTACGCTCCCCCTAAAGCGTTGTCGTACCCTCACCTGGACCCTAAACCGTCCCCGTCCCCTAACCCTAACCCTAGCCCGAACCCTAAACCTAACCCTTCCCCGAAGCCTGACCCTCACCCGTCCCCTAATCCTAACCCGTACGCTGACACTCACCCGCGCCCTCACACGTACGCTCCCCCTAAAGCGTTGTCGTACCCTCACCTGGACCCTAAACCGTCCCGGTCCCCTAACCCTAACCCTAGCCCGAACCCTAACCCTAACCCTTCCCCGAAGCCTGACCCTCACCCGTCCCCTAATCCTAACCCGTACGCTGACACTCACCCGCGCCCTCACACGTACGGTCCGCCTAAAGCGTTGTCGTACCCTCACCTGGACCCTAGACAGTCCCCGTCCCCTAACCCTAACCCTAGCCCGAACCCTAACCCTAACCCTTCCCCGAAGCCTGACCCTCACCCGTCCCCTAATCCTAACCCGTACGCTGACACTCACCCGCGCCCTCACACGTACGCTCCCCCTAAAGCATTGTCGTACCCTCACCTGGACCCTAAACCGTCCCCGTCCCCTAACCCTAACCCTAGCCCGAACCCTAACCCTAACCCTTCCCCGAAGCCTGACCCTCACCCGTCCCATAATCCTAACCCGTACGCTGACACTCACCCGCGCCCTCACACGTACGCTGCCCCTAAAGCGTTGTCGTACCCTCACCTGGACCCTAAACCGTCCCGGTCCCCTAACCCTAACCCTAGCCCGAACCCTAACCCTAACCCTTCCCCGAAGCCTGACCCTCACCCGTCCCCTAATCCTAACCCGTACGCTGACACTCACCCGCGCCCTCACACGTACGGTCCGCCTAAAGCGTTGTCGTACCCTCACCTGGACCCTAGACAGTCCCCGTCCCCTAACCCTAACCCTAGCCCGAACCCTAACCCTAACCCTTCCCCGAAGCCTGACCCTCACCCGTCCCCTAATCCTAACCCGTACGCTGACACTCACCCGCGCCCTCACACGTACGCTGCCCCTAAAGCGTTGTCGTACCCTCACCTGGACCCTAAACCGTCCCGGTCCCCTAACCCTAACCCTAGCCCGAACCCTAACCCTAACCCTTCCCCGAAGCCTGACCCTCACCCGTCCCCTAATCCTAACCCGTACGCTGACACTCACCCGCGCCCTCACACGTACGGTCCGCCTAAAGCGTTGTCGTACCCTCACCTGGACCCTAGACAGTCCCCGTCCCCTAACCCTAACCCTAGCCCGAACCCTAACCCTAACCCTTCCCCGAAGCCTGACCCTCACCCGTCCCCTAATCCTAACCCGTACGCTGACACTCACCCGCGCCCTCACACGTACGCTCCCCCTAAAGCGTTGTCGTACCCTCACCTGGACCCTAAACCGTCCCCGTCCCCTAACCCTAACCCTAGCCCGAACCCTAACCCTAACACTTCCCCGAAGCCTGACCCTCACCCGTCCCCTAATCCTAACCCGTACGCTGACACTCACCCGCGCCCTCACACGTACGCTCCCACTAAAGCGTTGTCGTACCCTCACCTGGACCCTAAACCGTCTCCGTCCCCTAACCCTAACCCTAGCCTGAACCCTAACCCTAACCCTTCCCCGAAGCCTGACCCTCACCCGTCCCCTAATCCTAACCCGTACGCTGACACTCACCCGCGCCCTCACACGTACGCTCCCCCTAAACCGTTGTCGTACCCTCACCTGGACCCTAAACCTTCCCCGTCCCCTAACCCTAACCCTAGCCCGAACCCTAACCCTAACCCTTCCCCGAAGCCTGACCCTCACCCGTCCCCTAATCCTAACCCGTACGCTGACACTCACCCGCGCCCTCACACGTACGCTCCCCCTAAAGCGTTGTCGTACCCTCACCTGGACCCTAGACCGTCCCCGTCCCCTAACCCTAACCCTAGCCCGAACCCTAACCCTAACCCTTCCCCGAAGCCTGACACTCACCCGTCCCCTAATCCTAACCCGTACGCTGACACTCACCTGCGCCCTCACACGTACACTCCCCCTAAAGCGTTGTCCTACCCTCACCTGGACCCTAAACCGTCCCCGTCCCCTAACCCTAACCCTAGCCCGAACCCTAACCCTAACCCTTCCCCGAAGCCTGACCCTCACCCGTCCCCTAATCCTAACCCGTAGGCTGACACTCACCCGCGCCCTCACACGTACGCTCCCCCTAAAGCGTTGTCGTACCCTCACCTGGACCCTAAACCGGCCCCGTCCCCTAACCCTAACCTTAGCCCGAACCCTAACCGTAACACTTCCCCGAAGCCTGACACTCACCCGTCCCCTAATCCTAACCCGTACGCTGACACTCAACCGCGCCCTCACACGTACGCTCCCCCTAAAGCGTTGTCCTACCCTCACCTGGACCCTAAACCGTCCCCGTCCCCTAACCCTAACCCTAGCCCGAACCCTAACCCTAACCCTTCCCCGAAGCCTGACCCTCACCCGTCCCCTAATCCTAACCCGTACGCTGACACTCACCCGCACCCTCACACGTACGCTCCCCCTAAAGCGTTGTCGTACCCTCACCTGGACCCTAAACCGTCCCCGTCCCCTAACCCTAACCCTACCCCGAACCCTAACCCTAACCCTTCCCCGAAGCCTGACCCTCACCCGTCTCCTAATCCTAACCCGTACGCTGACACTCACCCACGCCCTCACACGTACGCTCCCCCTAAAGCGTTGTCGTACCCTCACCTGGACCCTAAACCGTCCCCGTCCCCTAACCCTAACCCTAGCCCGAACCCTAACCCTAACCCTTCCCCGAAGCCTGACCCTCACCCATCCCCTAATCCTAACCCGTACGCTGACACTCACCCGCGCCCTCACACGTACGCTCCCCCTAAAGCGTTGTCGTACCCTCACCTGGACCCTAAACCGTCCCCGTCCCCTAACCCTAACCCTAGCCCGAACCCTAACCCTAACCCTTCCCCGAAGCCTGACCCTCACCCGTCCCCTAATCCTAACCCGTACGCTGACACTCACCCGCGCCCTCACACGTACGCTCCCCCTAAAGCGTTGTCGTACCCTCACCTGGACCCTAAACCGTCCCCGTCCCCTAACCCTAACCCTAGCCCGAACCCTAACCCTAACCCTTCCCCGAAGCCTGACCCTCACCCGTCCCCTAATCCTAACCCGTACGCTGACACTCACCCGCGCCCTCACACGTACACTCCCCCTAAAGCGTTGTCGTACCCTCACCTGGACCCTAAACCGTCCCCGTCCCCTAAACCTAACCCTAGCCCGAACCCTAACCCTAACCCTTCCCCGAAGCCTGACCCTCACCCGTCCCCTAATCCTAACCCGTACGCTGACACTCACCCGCGCCCTCACACGTACGCTCCCCCTAAAGCGTTGTCGCACCCTCACCTGGACCCTAAACCGTCCCCGTCCCCTAACCCTAACCCTAGCCCGAACCCTAAACCTAACCCTTCCCCGAAGCCTGACCCTCACCCGTCCCCTAATCCTAACCCGTACGCTGACACTCACCCGCGCCCTCACACGTACGCTCCCCCTAAAGCGTTGTCCTACCCTCACCTGGACCCTAAACCGTCCCCGTCCCCTAACCCTAACCCTAGCCCGAACCCTAACCCTAACACTTCCCCGAAGCCTGACCCTCACCCGTCCCCTAATCCTAACCCGTACGCTGACACTCACCCGCGCCCTCACACGTACGGTCCCCCTAAAGCGTTGTCGTACCCTCACCTGGACCCTAAACCGTCCCCGTCCCCTAACCCTAACCCTAGCCCGAACCCTAACCCTAACCCTTCCCCGAAGCCTGACCCTCACCCGTCCCCTAATCCTAACCCGTATGCTGACACTCACCCGCACCCTCACACGTACGCTCCCCCTAAAGCGTTGTCGTACCCTCACCTGGACCCTAAACCGTCCCCGTCCCCTAACCCTAACCCTAGCCCGAACCCTAACCCTAACACTTCCCCGAAGCCTGACACTCACCCGTCCCCTAATCCTAACCCGTACGCTGACACTCACCCGCGCCCTCACACGTACGCTCCAACTAAAGCGTTGTCGTACCCTCACCTGGACCCTAAACCGTCCCCGTCCCGTAACCCTAACCCTAGCCCGAACCCTAACCCTAACCCTTCCCCGAAGCCTGACCCTCACCCGTCCCCTAATCCTAACCCGTACGCTGACACTCACCCGCGCCCTCACACGTACGCTCCCCCTAAAGCGTTGTCGTACCCTCACCTGGACCCTAGACCGTCCCCGTCCCCTAACCCTAACCCTAGCCCGAACCCTAACCCTAACCCTTCCCCGAAGCCTGACACTCACCCGTCCCCTAATCCTAACCCGTACGCTGACACTCACCTGCGCCCTCACACGTACACTCCCCCTAAAGCGTTGTCCTACCCTCACCTGGACCCTAAACCGTCCCCGTCCCCTAACCCTAACCCTAGCCCGAACCCTAACCCTAACCCTTCCCCGAAGCCTGACCCTCACCCGTCCCCTAATCCTAACCCGTAGGCTGACACTCACCCGCGCCCTCACACGTACGCTCCCCCTAAAGCGTTGTCGTACCCTCACCTGGACCCTAAACCGGCCCCGTCCCCTAACCCTAACCTTAGCCCGAACCCTAACCGTAACACTTCCCCGAAGCCTGACACTCACCCGTCCCCTAATCCTAACCCGTACGCTGACACTCAACCGCGCCCTCACACGTACGCTCCCCCTAAAGCGTTGTCCTACCCTCACCTGGACCCTAAACCGTCCCCGTCCCCTAACCCTAACCCTAGCCCGAACACTAACCCTAACCCTTCCCCGAAGCCTGACCCTCACCCGTCCCCTAATCCTAACCCGTACGCTGACACTCACCCGCACCCTCACACGTACGCTCCCCCTAAAGCGTTGTCGTACCCTCACCTGGACCCTAAACCGTCCCCGTCCCCTAACCCTAACCCTAGCCCGAACCCTAACCCTAACCCTTCCCCGAAGCCTGACCCTCACCCGTCTCCTAATCCTAACCCGTACGCTGACACTCACCCACGCCCTCACACGTACGCTCCCCCTAAAGCGTTGTCGTACCCTCACCTGGACCCTAAACCGTCCCCGTCCCCTAACCCTAACCCTAGCCCGAACCCTAACCCTAACCCTTCCCCGAAGCCTGACCCTCACCCATCCCCTAATCCTAACCCGTACGCTGACACTCACCCGCGCCCTCACACGTACGCTCCCCCTAAAGCGTTGTCGTACCCTCACCTGGACCCTAAACCGTCCCCGTCCCCTAACCCTAACCCTAGCCCGAACCCTAACCCTAACCCTTCCCCGAAGCCTGACCCTCACCCGTCCCCTAATCCTAACCCGTACGCTGACACTCACCCGCGCCCTCACACGTACGCTCCCCCTAAAGCGTTGTCGTACCCTCACCTGGACCCTAAACCGTCCCCGTCCCCTAACCCTAACCCTAGCCCGAACCCTAACCCTAACCCTTCCCCGAAGCCTGACCCTCACCCGTCCCCTAATCCTAACCCGTACGCTGACACTCACCCGCGCCCTCACACGTACACTCCCCCTAAAGCGTTGTCGTACCCTCACCTGGACCCTAAACCGTCCCCGTCCCCTAAACCTAACCCTAGCCCGAACCCTAACCCTAACCCTTCCCCGAAGCCTGACCCTCACCCGTCCCCTAATCCTAACCCGTACGCTGACACTCACCCGCGCCCTCACACGTACGCTCCCCCTAAAGCGTTGTCGCACCCTCACCTGGACCCTAAACCGTCCCCGTCCCCTAACACTAACCCTAGCCCGAACCCTAAACCTAACCCTTCCCCGAAGCCTGACCCTCACCCGTCCCCTAATCCTAACCCGTACGCTGACACTCACCCGCGCCCTCACACGTACGCTCCCCCTAAAGCGTTGTCCTACCCTCACCTGGACCCTAAACCGTCCCCGTCCCCTAACCCTAACCCTAGCCCGAACCCTAACCCTAACACTTCCCCGAAGCCTGACCCTCACCCGTCCCCTAATCCTAACCCGTACGCTGACACTCACCCGCGCCCTCACACGTACGGTCCCCCTAAAGCGTTGTCGTACCCTCACCTGGACCCTAAACCGTCCCCGTCCCCTAACCCTAACCCTAGCCCGAACCCTAACCCTAACCCTTCCCCGAAGCCTGACCCTCACCCGTCCCCTAATCCTAACCCGTATGCTGACACTCACCCGCACCCTCACACGTACGCTCCCCCTAAAGCGTTGTCGTACCCTCACCTGGACCCTAAACCGTCCCCGTCCCCTAACCCTAACCCTAGCCCGAACCCTAACCCTAACCCTTCCCCGAAGCCTGACACTCACCCGTCCCCTAATCCTAACCCGTACGCTGACACTCACCCGCGCCCTCACACGTACGCTCCAACTAAAGCGTTGTCGTACCCTCACCTGGACCCTAAACCGTCCCCGTCCCGTAACCCTAACCCTAGCCCGAACCCTAACCCTAACCCTTCCCCGAAGCCTGACCCTCACCCGTCCCCTAATCCTAACCCGTACGCTGACACTCACCCGCGCCCTCACATGTACGCTCCCCCTAAAGCGTTGTCGTACCCTCACCTGGACCCTAAACCGTCCCCGTCCCCTAACCCTAACCCTAGCCCGAACCCTAACCCTAACCCTTCCCCGAAGCCTGACCCTCACCCGTCCGCTAATCCTAACCAGTATGCTGACACTCACCCGCGCCCTCACACGTACGCTCCCCCTAAAGCGTTGTCGTACCCTCACCTGGACCCTAAACCGTCCCCGTCCCCTAACCCTAACCCTAGCCCGAACCCTAACCCTAACCCTTCCCCGAAGCCTGACCCTCACCCGTCCCCTAATCCTAACCCGTACGCTGACACTCACCCGCGCCCTCACACGTACACTCCCCCTAAAGCGTTGTCCTACCCTCACCTGGACCCTAAACCGTCCCCGTCCCCTAACCCTAACCCTAGCCCGAACCCTAACCCTAACCCTTCCCCGAAGCCTGACCCTCACCCGTCCCCTAATCCTAACCCGTACGCTGACACTCACCCGCGCCCTCACACGTACGCTCCCCGTAAAGCGTTGTCCTACCCTCACCTGGACCCTAAACCGTCCCCGTCCCCTAACCCTAACCCTAGCCCGAACCCTAACCCTAACCCTTCCCCGAAGCCTGACCCTCACCCGTCCCCTAATCCTAACCCGTACGCTGACACTCACCCGCGCCCTCACACGTACGCTCCCCCTAAAGCGTTGTCGCACCCTCACCTGGACCCTAAATCGTCCCCGTCCCCTAACCCTAACCCTAGCCCGAACCCTAACCCTAACCCTTCCCCGAAGCCTGACCCTCACCCGTCCCCTAATCCTAACCCGTACGCTGACACTCACCCGCGCCCTCACACGTACGCTCCCCCTAAAGCGTTGTCGTACCCTCACCTGGACCCTAAACCGTCCCCTAACCCTAACCCTAACCCTAGCCCGAACCCTAACCCTAACCCTTCCCCGAAGCCTGACCCTCACCCGTCCCCTAATCCTAACCCGTACGCTGACACTCACCCGCGCCCTCACACGTACACTCCCCCTAAAGCGTTGTCGTACCCTCACCTGGACCCTAAACCGTCCCCGTCCCCTAACCCTAACCCTAGCCCGAACCCTAACCCTAACCCTTCCCCTAAGCCTGACCCTCACCCGTCCCCTAATCCTAAACCGTACGCTGACACTCACCCGCGCCCTCACACGTACGCTCCCCCTAAAGCGTTGTCGTACCCTCACCTGGACCCTAAACCGTCCCCGTCCCCTAACCCTAACCCTAGCCCGAACCCTAACCCTAACCCTTCCCCGAAGCCTGACCCTCACCCGTCCCCTAATCCTAACCCGTACGCTGACACTCACCCGCGCCCTCACACGTACGCTCCCCCTAAAGCGTTGTCCTACCCTCACCTAGACCCTAAACCGTCCCCCTCCCCTAACCCTAACCCTAGCCCGAACCCTAACCCTAACCCTTCCCCGAAGCCTGACCCTCACCCGTCCCCTAATCCTAACCCGTACGCTGACACTCACCCGCGCCCTCACACGTACGCTCCCCCTAAAGCGTTGTCGTACCCTCACGTGGACCCTAAACCGTCCCCGTCCCCTAACCCTAACCCTAGCCCGAACCCTAACCCTAACCCTTCCCCGAAGCCTGACCCTCACCCGTCCCCTAATCCTAACCCGTACGCTGACACTCACCCGCGCCCTCACACGTACGCTCCCCCTAAAACGTTGTCGTACCCTCACCTGGACCCTAAACCGTCCCCGTCCCCTAACCCTAACCCTAGCCCGAACCCTAACCCTAACCCTTCCCCGAAGCCTGACCCTCACCCGTCCCCTAATCCTAACCCGTACGCTGACACTCACCCACGACCTCACACGTACGCTCCCCCTAAAGCGTTGTCGTACCCTCACCTTGACCCTAAACCGTCCCCGTCCCCTAACCCTAACCCTAGCCCGAACCCTAACCCTAACACTTCCCCGAAGCCTGACCCTCACCCGTCCCCTAATCCTAACCCGTAAGCTGACACTCACCCGCACCCTCACACGTACGCTCCCCCTAAAGCGTTGTCGTACCCTCACCTGGACCCTAAACCGTCCCCGTCCCCTAACCCTAACCCTAGCCCGAACCCTAACCCTAACACTTCCCCGAAGCCTGATCCTCACCCGTCCCCTAATCCTAACCCATACGCTGACACTCACCCGCGCCCTCACACGTACGCTCCCCCTAAAGCGTTGTCGTACCCTCACCTGGACCCTAAACCGTCCCCGTCCCCTAACCCTAACCCTAGCCCGAACCCTAACCCTAACCCTTCCCCGAAGCCTGACCCTCACCCGTCCGCTAATCCTAACCCGTATGCTGACACTCACCCGCGCCCTCACACGTACGCTCCCCCTAAAGCGTTGTCATACCCTCACCTGGACCCTAAACCGTCCCCGTCCCCTAACCCTAACCCTAGCCCGAACCCTAACCCTAACCCTTCCCCGAAGCCTGACCCTCACCCGTCCCCTAATCCTAACCCGTACGCTGACACTCACCCGCGCCCTCACACGTACGCTCCCCCTAAAGCGTTGTCCTACCCTCACCTGGACCCTAAACCGTCCCCGTCCCCTAACCCTAACCCTAGCCCGAACCCTAACCCTAACGCTTCCCCGAAGCCTGACCCTCACCCGTCCCCTAATCCTAACCCGTACGCTGACACTCACCCACGCCCTCACACGTACGCTCCCCGTAAAGCGTTGTCCTACCCTCACCTGGACCCTAAACCGTCCCCGTCCCCTAACCCTAACCCTAGCCCGAACCCTAACCCTAACCCTTCCCCGAAGCCTGACCCTCACCCGTCCCCTAATCCTAACCCGTACGCTGACACTCACCCGCGCCCTCACACGTACGCTCCCCCTAAAGCGTTGTCGCACCCTCACCTGGACCCTAAACCGTCCCCGTCCCCTAACCCTAACCCTAGCCCGAACCGTAACCCTAACCCTTCCCCGAAGCCTGACCCTCACCCGTCCCCTAATCCTAACCCGTACGCTGACACTCACCCGCACCCTCACACGTACGCTCCCCCTAAAGCGTTGTCGTACCCTCACCTGGACCCTAAACCGTCCCCGTCCCCTAACCCTAACCCTAGCCCGAACCCTAACCCTAACCCTTCCCCGAAGCCTGACCCTCACCCGTCCCCTAATCCTAACCCGTACGCTGACACTCACCCGCGTCCTCACACGTACGCTCCCCCTAAAGCCTTGTCGTACCCTCACCTGGACCCTAAACCGTCCCCGTCCCCTAACCCTAACCCTAGCCCGAACCGTAACCCTAACCCTTCCCCGAAGCCTGACCCTCACCCGTCCCCTAATCCTAACCCGTACGCTGACACTCACCCGCACCCTCACACGTACGCTCCCCCTAAAGCGTTGTCGTACCCTCACCTGGACCCTAAACCGTCCCCGTCCCCTAACCCTAACCCTAGCCCGAACCCTAACCCTAACCCTTCCCCGAAGCCTGACCCTCACCCGTCCCCTAATCCTAACCCGTACGCTGACACTCACCCGCGTCCTCACACGTACGCTCCCCCTAAAGCGTTGTCGTACCCTCACCTGGACCCTAAACCGTCCCCGTCCCCTAACCCTAACCCTAGCCCGAACCCTAACCCTAACCCTTCCCCGAAGCCTGACCCTCACCCGTCCCCTAATCCTAACCCGTACGCTGACACTCACCCGCGCCCTCACACGTACGCTCCCCCTAAAGCGTTGTCCTACCCTCACCTAGACCCTAAACCGTCCCCGTCCCCTAACCCTAACCCTAGCCCGAACCCTAACCCTAACCCTTCCCCGAAGCCTGACCCTCACCCGTCCCCTAATCCTAAACCGTACGCTGACACTCACCCGCGCCCTCACACGTACGCTCCCCCTAAAGCGTTGTCATACCCTCACCTAGACCCTAAACCGTCCCCGTCCCCTAACCCTAACCCTAGCCCGAACCCTAACCCTAACCCTTCCCCGAAGCCTGACCCTCACCCGTCCCCTAATCCTAACCCGTACGCTGACACTCACCCGCGCCCTCACACGTACGCTCCCCCTAAAGCGTTGTCGTACCCTCACCTGGACCCTAAACCGTCCCCGTCCCCTAACCCTAACCCTAGCCCGAACCCTAACCCTAACCCTTCCCCGAAGCCTGACCCTCACCCGTCCCCTAATCCTAACCCGTACGCTGACACTCACCCGCGCCCTCACACGTACGCTCCCCCTAAAGCGTTGTCCTACCCTCACCTAGACCCTAAACCGTCCCCGTCCCCTAACCCTAACCCTAGCCCGAACCCTAACCCTAACCCTTCCCCGAAGCCTGACCCTCACCCGTCCCCTAATCCTAAACCGTACGCTGACACTCACCCGCGCCCTCACACGTACGCTCCCCCTAAAGCGTTGTCATACCCTCACCTAGACCCTAAACCGTCCCCGTCCCCTAACCCTAACCCTAGCCCGAACCCTAACCCTAACCCTTCCCCGAAGCCTGACCCTCACCCGTCCCCTAATCCTAACCCGTACGCTGACACTCACCCGCGCCCTCACACGTACGCTCCCCCTAAAGCGTTGTCGTACCCTCACCTGGACCCTAAACCGTCCCCGTCCCCTAACCCTAACCCTAGCCCGAACCCTAACCCTAACCCTTCCCCGAAGCCTGACCCTCACCCGTCCCCTAATCCTAACCCGTACGCTGACACTCACCCGCGCCCTCACACGTACGGTCCCCCTAAAGCGTTGTCGTACCCTCACCTGGACCCTAAACCGTCCCCGTCCCCTAACCCTAACCCTAGCCCGAACCCTAACCCTAACCCTTCCCCGAAGCCTGACCCTCACCCGTCCCCTAATCCTAACCCGTACGCTGACACTCACCCGCGCCCTCACACCTACGCTCCCCCTAAAGCGTTGTCGTACCCTCACCTGGACCCTATACCGTCCCCGTCCCCTAACCCTAACCCTAGCCCGAACCCTAACCCTAACCCTTCCCCGAAGCCTGACCCTCACCCGTCCCCTAATCCTAACCCGTACGCTGACACTCACCCGCGCCCTCACACGTACGCTCCCCCTAAAGCGTTGTCGTACCCTCACCTGGACCCTAAACCGTCCCCGTCCCCTAACCCTAACCCTAGCCCGAACCCTAACCCTAACACTTCCCCGAAGCCTGACCCTCACCCGTCCCCTAATCCTAACCCGTACGCTGACACTCACCCGTGCCCTCACACGTACGCTCCCCCTAAAGCGTTGTCGTACCCTCACCTGGACCCTAAACCGTCCCCGTCCCCTAACCCTAACCCTAGCCCGAACCCTAACCCTAACCCTTCCCCGAAGCCTGACCCTCACCCGTCCCCTAATCCTAACCCGTACGCTGACACTCACCCGCGCCCTCACACGTACGCTCCCCCTAAAGCGTTGTCGTACCCTCACCTGGACCCTAAACCGTCCCCGTCCCCTAACCCTAACCCTAGCCCGAACCCTAACCCTAACCCTTCCCCGAAGCCTGACCCTCACCCGTCCCCTAATCCTAACCCGTACGCTGACACTCACCCGCGCCCTCACACGTACGCTCCCCCTAAAGCGTTGTCGTACCCTCACCTGGACCCTAAACCGTCCCCGTCCCCTAACCCTAACCCTAGCCCGAACCCTAACCCTAACCCTTCCCCGAAGCCTGACCCTCACCCGTCCCCTAATCCTAACCCGTATGCTGACACTCACCCGCACCCTCACACGTACGCTCCCCCTAAAGCGTTGTCGTACCCTCACCTGGACCCTAAACCGTCCCCGTCCCCTAACCCTAACCCTAGCCCGAACCCTAACCCTAACCCTTCCCCGAAGCCTGACCCTCACCCGTCCCCTAATCCTAACCCGTACGCTGACACTCACCCGCGCCCTCACACGTACGCTCCAACTAAAGCGTTGTCGTACCCTCACCTGGACCCTAAACCGTCCCCGTCCCGTAACCCTAACCCTAGCCCGAACCCTAACCCTAACCCTTCCCGAAGCCTGACCCTCACCCGTCCCCTAATCCTAACCCGTACGCTGACACTCACCCGCGCCCTCACACGTACGCTCCCCCTAAAGGGTTGTCGTTCCCTCACCTGGACCCTAAACCGTCCCCGTCCCCTAACCCTAACCCTAGCCCGAACCCTAACCCTAACCCTTCCCCGAAGCCTGACCCTCACCCGTCCCCTAATCCTAACCCGTACGCTGACACTCACCCGCGCCCTCACACGTACGCTCCCCCTAAAGCGTTGTCGTACCCTCACCTGGACCCTAAACCGTCCCCGTCCCCTAACCCTAACCCTAGCCCGAACCCTAACCCTAAACCTTCCCCGAAGCCTGACCCTCACCCGTCCCCTAATCCTAACCCGTACGCTGACACTCACCCGCGCCCTCACACGTACGCTCCCCCTAAAACGTTGTCGTACCCTCACCTGGACCCTAAACCGTCCCCGTCCCCTAACCCTAACCTTAGCCCGAACCCTAACCCTAACCCTTCCCCGAAGCCTGACCCTCACCCGTCCCCTAATCCTAACCCGTACACTGACACTCAACCACGACCTCACACGTACGCTCCCCCTAAAGCGTTGTCCTACCCTCACCTAAACCCTAAACCGTCCCCGTCCCGTAACCCTAACCCTAGCCCGAACCCTAACCCTAACCCTTCCCCGAAGCCTGACCCTCACCCGTCCCCTAATCCTAACCTGTAAGCTGACACTCACCCGCACCCTCACACGTACGCTCCCCCTAAAGCGTTGTCGTACCCTCACCTGGACCCTAAACCGTCCCCGTCCCCTAACCCTAACCCTAGCCCGAACCCTAACCCTAACACTTCCCCGAAGCCTGATCCTCACCCGTCCCCTAATCCTAACCCGTACGCTGACACTCACCCGCGCCCTCACACGTACGCTCCCCCTAAAGCGTTGTCGTACCCTCACCTGGACCCTAAACCGTCCCCGTCCCCTAACCCTAACCCTAGCCCGAACCCTAACCCTAACCCTTCCCCGAAGCCTGACCCTCACCCGTCCGCTAATCCTAACCCGTATGCTGACACTCACCCGCGCCCTCACACGTACGCTCCCCCTAAAGCGTTGTCGTACCCTCACCTGGACCCTAAACCGTCCCCGTCCCCTAACCCTAACCCTAGCCCGAACCCTAACCCTAACCCTTCCCCGAAGCCTGACCCTCACCCGTCCCCTAATCCTAACCCGTACGCTGACACTCACCCGCGCCCTCACACGTACACTCCCCTAAAGCGTTGTCCTACCCTCACCTGGACCCTAAACCGTCCCCGTCCCCTAACCCTAACCCTAGCCCGAACCCTAACCCTAACCCTTCCCCGAAGCCTGACCCTCACCCGTCCCCTAATCCTAACCCGTACGCTGACACTCACCCGCGCCCTCACACGTACGCTCCCCGTAAAGCGTTGTCCTACCCTCACCTGGACCCTAAACCGTCCCCGTCCCCTAACCCTAACCCTAGCCCGAACCCTAACCCTAACCCTTCCCCGAAGCCTGACCCTCACCCGTCCCCTAATCCTAACCCGTACGCTGACACTCACCCGCGCCCTCACACGTACGCTCACCCTAAAGCGTTGTCGCACCCTCACCTGGACCCTAAACCGTCCCCGTCCCCTAACCCTAACCCTAGCCCGAACCGTAACCCTAACCCTTCCCCGAAGCCTGACCCTCACCCGTCCCCTAATCCTAACCCGTACACTGACACTCACCCGCACCCTCACACGTACGCTCCCCCTAAAGCGTTGTCGTACCCTCACCTGGACCCTAAACCGTCCCCGTCCCCTAACCCTAACCCTAGCCCGAACCCTAACCCTAACCCTTCCCCGAAGCCTGACCCTCACCCGTCCCCTAATCCTAACCCGTACGCTGACACTCACCCGCGCCCTCACACGTACGCTCCCCCTAAAGCGTTGTCGTACCCTCACCTGGACCCTAAACCGTCCCCTAACCCTAACCCTAACCTAGCCCGAACCCTAACCCTAACTCTTCCCCGAAGCCTGACCCTCACCCGTCCCCTAATCCTAACCCGTACGCTGACACTCACCCGCGCCCTCACACGTACACTCCCCCTAAAGCGTTGTCGTACCCTCACCTGGACCCTAAACCGTCCCCGTCCCCTAACCCTAACCCTAGCCCGAACCCTAACCCTAACCCTTCCCCTAAGCCTGACCCTCACCCGTCCCC
This sequence comes from Orcinus orca, assembly GCF_937001465.1. Lineage (NCBI taxonomy): Eukaryota > Metazoa > Chordata > Mammalia > Artiodactyla > Delphinidae > Orcinus > Orcinus orca. Next base: position 4,999 of record NW_026044056.1, on the reverse strand, counting down.
TAATCCTAAACCGTACGCTGACACTCACCCGCGCCCTCACACGTACGCTCCCCCTAAAGCGTTGTCGTACCCTCACCTGGACCCTAAACCGTCCCCGTCCCCTAACCCTAACCCTAGCCCGAACCCTAACCCTAACCCTTCCCCGAAGCCTGACCCTCACCCGTCCCCTAATCCTAACCCGTACGCTGACACTCACCCGCGCCCTCACACATACGCTCCCCCTAAAGCGTTGTCCTACCCTCACCTAGACCCTAAACCGTCCCCCTCCCTAACCCTAACCCTAGCCCGAACCCTAACCCTAACCCTTCCCCGAAGCCTGACCCTCACCCGTCCCCTAATCCTAACCCGTACGCTGACACTCACCCGTGCCCTCACACGTACGCTCCCCCTAAAGCGTTGTCGTACCCTCACGTGGACCCTAAACCGTCCCCGTCCCCTAACCCTAACCCTAGCCCGAACCCTAACCCTAACCCTTCCCCGAAGCCTGACCCCTCACCCGTCCCCTAATCCTAACCCGTACGCTGACACTCACCCGCGCCCTCACACGTACGCTCCCCCTAAAACGTTGTCGTACCCTCACCTGGACCCTAAACCGTCCCCGTCCCCTAACCCTAACCCTAGCCCGAACCCTAACCCTAACCCTTCCCCGAAGCCTGACCCTCACCCGTCCCCTAATCCTAACCCGTACGCTGACACTCACCCACGACCTCACACGTACGCTCCCCCTAAAGCGTTGTCGTACCCTCACCTTGACCCTAAACCGTCCCCGTCCCCTAACCCTAACCCTAGCCCGAACCCTAACCCTAACACTTCCCCGAAGCCTGACCCTCACCCGTCCACTAATCCTAACCCGTAAGCTGACACTCACCCGCACCCTCACACGTACGCTCCCCCTAAAGCGTTGTCGTACCCTCACCTGGACCCTAAACCGTCCCCGTCCCCTAACCCTAACCCTAGCCCGAACCCTAACCCTAACACTTCCCCGAAGCCTGATCCTCACCCGTCCCCTAATCCTAACCCGTACGCTGACACTCACCCGCGCCCTCACACGTACGCTCCCCCTAAAGCGTTGTCGTACCCTCACCTGGACCCCTAAACCGTCCCCGTCCCCTAACCCTAACCCTAGCCCGAACCCTAACCCTAACCCTTCCCCGAAGCCTGACCCTCACCCGTCCGCTAATCCTAACCCGTATGCTGACACTCACCCGCGCCCTCACACGTACGCTCCCCCTAAAGCGTTGTCGTACCCTCACCTGGACCCTAAACCGTCCCCGTCCCCTAACCCTAACCCTAGCCCGAACCCTAACCCTAACCCTTCCCCGAAGCCTGACCCTCACCCGTCCCCTAATCCTAACCCGTACGCTGACACTCACCCGCGCCCTCACACGTACGCTCCCCCTAAAGCGTTGTCCTACCCTCACCTGGACCCTAAACCGTCCCCGTCCCCTAACCCTAACCCTAGCCCGAACCTAACCCTAACGCTTCCCCGAAGCCTGACCCTCACCCGTCCCCTAATCCTAACCCGTACGCTGACACTCACCCACGCCCTCACACGTACGCTCCCCGTAAAGCGTTGTCCTACCCTCACCTGGACCCTAAACCGTCCCCGTCCCCTAACCCTAACCCTAGCCCGAACCCTAACCCTAACCCTTCCCCGAAGCCTGACCCTCACCCGTCCCCTAATCCTAACCCGTACGCTGACACTCACCCGCGCCCTCACACGTACGCTCCCCCTAAAGCGTTGTCGCACCCTCACCTGGACCCTAAACCGTCCCCGTCCCCTAACCCTAACCCTAGCCCGAACCGTAACCCTAACCCTTCCCCGAAGCCTGACCCTCACCCGTCCCCTAATCCTAACCCGTACGCTGACACTCACCCGCACCCTCACACGTACGCTCCCCCTAAAGCGTTGTCGTACCCTCACCTGGACCCTAAACCGTCCCCGTCCCCTAACCCTAACCCTAGCCCGAACCCTAACCCTAACCCTTCCCCGAAGCCTGACCCTCACCCGTCCCCTAATCCTAACCCGTACGCTGACACTCACCCGCGTCCTCACACGTACGCTCCCCCTAAAGCCTTGTCGTACCCTCACCTGGACCCTAGACCGTCCCCGTCCCCTAACCCTAACCCTAGCCCGAACCCTAACCCTAACCCTTCCCCGAAGCCTGACCCTCACCCGTTCCCTAATCCTAACCCGTACGCTGACACTCACCCGCGCCCTCACACGTACGCTCCCCCTAAAGCGTTGTCGTACCCTCACCTGGACCCTAAAGCGTCCCCTAACCCTAACCCTAACCCTAGCCCGAACCCTAACCCTAACCCTTCCCCGAAGCCTGACCCTCACCCGTCCCCTAATCCTAACCCGTACGCTGACACTCACCCGCGCCCTCACACGTACACTCCCCCTAAAGCGTTGTCGTACCCTCACCTGGACCCTAAACCGTCCCCGTCCCCTAACCCTAACCCTAGCCCGAACCCTAACCCTAACCCTTCCCCTAAGCGTGACCCTCACCCGTCCCCTAATCCTAAACCGTACGCTGACACTCACCCGCGCCCTCACACGTACGCTCCCCCTAAAGCGTTGTCCTACCCTCACCTGGACCCTAAACCGTCCCCGTCCCCTAACCCTAACCCTAGCCCGAACCCTAACCCTAACCCTTCCCCGAAGCCTGACCCTCACCCGTCCCCTAATCCTAACCCGTACGCTGACACTCACCCGCGCCCTCACACGTACGCTCCCCCTAAAGCGTTGTCCTACCCTCACCTAGACCCTAAACCGTCCCCGTCCCCTAACCCTAACCCTAGCCCGAACCCTAACCCTAACCCTTCCCCGAAGCCTGACCCTCACCCGTCCCCTAATCCTAAACCGTACGCTGACACTCACCCGCGCCCTCACACGTACGCTCCCCCTAAAGCGTTGTCGTACCCTCACCTAGACCCTAAACCGTCCCCGTCCCCTAACCCTAACCCTAGCCCGAACCCTAACCCTAACCCTTCCCCGAAGCCTGACCCTCACCCGTCCCCTAATCCTAACCCGTACGCTGACACTCACCCGCGCCCTCACACGTACGCTCCCCCTAAAGCGTTGTCGTACCCTCACCTGGACCCTAAACCGTCCCCGTCCCCTAACCCTAACCCTAGCCCGAACCCTAACCCTAACCCTTCCCCGAAGCCTGACCCTCACCCGTCCCCTAATCCTCACACGTACGCTGACACTCACCCGCGCCCTCACACGTACGCTCCCCCTAAAGCGTTGTCGTACCCTCACCTGGACCCTAAACCGTCCCCGTCCCCTAACCCTAACCCTAGCCCGAACCCTAACCCTAACCCTTCCCCGAAGCCTGACCCTCACCCGTCCCCTAATCCTAACCCGTACGCTGACACTCACCCGCGCCCTCACACGTACGCTCCCCCTAAAGCGTTGTCGTACCCTCACCTGGACCCTAAACCGTCCCGTCCCCTAACCCTAACCCTAGCCCGAACCCTAACCCTAACCCTTCCCCGAAGCCTGACCCTCACCCGTCCCCTAATCCTAACCCGTACGCTGACACTCACCCGCGCCCTCACACCTACGCTCCCCCTAAAGCGTTGTCGTACCCTCACCTGGACCCTATACCGTCCCCGTCCCCTAACCCTAACCCTAGCCCGAACCCTAACCCTAACCCTTCCCCGAAGCCTGACCCTCACCCGTCCCCTAATCCTAACCCGTACGCTGACACTCAACCGCGCCCTCACACGTACGGTCCCGCTAAAGTGTTGTCGTACCCTCACCTGGACCCTAAACCGTCCCAGTCCCCTAACCCTAACCCTAGCCCGAACCCTAACCCTAACACTTCCCCGAAGCCTGACCCTCACCCGTCCCCTAATCCTAACCCGTACGCTGACACTCACCCGCGCCCTCACACGTACGCTCCCCCTAAAGCGTTGTCGTACCCTCACCTGGACCCTAAACCGTCCCCGTCCCCTAACCCTAACCCTAGCCCGAACCCTAACCCTAACCCTTCCCCGAAGCCTGACCCTCACCCGTCCCCTAATCCTCACACGTACGCTGACACTCACCCGCGCCCTCACTCGTACGCTCCCCCTAAAGCGTTGTCGTACCCTCACCTGGACCCTAAACCGTCCCCGTCCCCTAACCCTAACCCTAGCCCGAACCCTAACCCTAACCCTTCCCCGAAGCCTGACCCTCACCCGTCCCCTAATCCTAACCCGTACGCTGACACTCACCCGCGCCCTCACACGTACGCTCCCGCTAAAGCGTTGTCGTACCCTCACCAGGACCCTAAACCGTCCCCGTCCCCTAACCCTAACCCTAGCCCGAATCCTAACCCTAAACCTTCCCCGAAGCCTGACCCTCACCCGTCCCCTAATCCTAACCCGTACGCTGACACTGACCCGCCCCCTCACACGTACACTACTCCTAAAGCCTTGTCGTACCCTCACCTGGACCCTAAACCGTCCCCGTCCCCTAACCCTAACCCTAGCCCAAACCCTAACCCTAACCCTTCCCCTAAGCCTGACCCTCACCCGTCCCCTAATCGTAACCCGTACGCTGACACTCACCCGCGCCCTCACACGTACACTACCCCTAAAGCGTTGTCGTACCCTCCCCTGGACCCTAAACCGTCCCCGTCCCCTAACCCTAACCCTAGCCCGAACCCTAACCCTAACCCTTTCCCGAAGCCTGACCCTCACCCGTCCCCTAATCCTAACCCGTACGCTGACACTCACCCGCGCCCTCACACTTACAGTCCCCCTAAAGCGTTGTCGTACCCTCACCTGGACCCTAAACCGTCCCCGTCCCGTAACCCTACCCTAGCCCGAACCCTAACCCTAACCCTTCCCCGAAGCCTGACCCTCACCCGTCCCCTAATCCTAACCCGTACGCTAACACTCACCCGCGCCCTCACACCTACGCTCCCCCTAAAGCGTTGTCGTACCCTCACCTGGACCCTATACCGTCCCCGTCCCCTAACCCTAACCCTAGCCCGAACCCTAA